>NC_056750.1:805555581-805653081 GCF_019279795.1 Protopterus annectens | reverse complement strand
AAAACAAGCTTATCCTGAGGGGTTTGCTTAAGCCTCAAGATTCACTGGCTAAGACTCAACCAGTGAAATCTTCCAGGCCACCTAAACCTTCGGCTCCCAGTTCAGAGCCGTCGTTGGGTGAAGTTGTACCATCCCATCTCGCTCCGGCTGGAACCGATGTTCCTCACTCCCAGTCGGCTCCAACACGTCCCTCGGAGCTGTCTGAGAGTAGAAAAAGGTCTAGGTTTCCCTCTCTGGAGTCGATACGTTCGGCTCCGAGATCACCTTTGCTCCAGTCGGAGCGTAGTCATCGCTCATCCCACTCTTCTCAGTCCTCTAGACTTTCGGACCATAACTTGGAAAGAGTGGTCAGTAGGCTGCTAAAATTCCTCCTCAGACTCATCCGTTGAGCTTGGAGCCGGAGTTCGTTGGGGTTTGGGTCGTGGAACAGTCGGCTCCGATACCTTCTCCTTCGGTTCCTTCGTCGGCTCCGATCCCTTCCATGGTCCCGTCCTTGGAGGGATCTGGGCGCCGGGACTCCCTTGTCGGCTCCGAGGGGGCGAGTGGCATCGGACCCTTGTTTGACCCCGCTCTCCCCCTCGGGGCTTCGGCTCAGGTGAGCTTGGCTCCCACATCAGCCTCGGAGCCGTCCCCCTTGGTGCGGAGAGGGATTTTGGTTACTTCAGAACCAGAGCCCTCTCTGCATCCTGGTAGGGATGCATTCGAGGTGATGAGGAGTGTACTGGCCCAAGAGCCAGTCCCACGATCGACCCCATCAGCTCCTCCCCCTAGGGTGCCTGCATCAGTCTCTGCCCCTCTTCCAGACCCCAAGCGTGGGGATCCAATGCTCCAGGACACCCCCTTGGGTGTATCTTCCTCTTCCAAGGCCTCCCCTGATCATTCAGAGGAGCCACCCCGTAAGAGGAAATGCAAGAGAAAGCATGTTGACTCCCTTGAGTCTGTCACATCAGATACTGACGTAGAGGATTCGGAAGGGTCCCCAAGATCACCCTCTGAAGATGTCTCCTTCTCAGACATCCTTGAGATGCTTAGGCAGAGGGGGAACTGGACTGCCTTAAGCCCTTCCGAGGATGAGTCGGTATTTCTGGACGCGTTTCGATCCCGACCTTCCACCTCTTGGGTGTCTCCGCCTTACGACCATTTAATGTCTGTGGTGGCTCGGAAGGCGTGGACAGCTCCAGACTCAGTGGAACCAACCCTTAGAAGACCTGCCAAATTTATTGCAGCGCCACAAGACAAACAGTTTTTGACTAAGGGTGTCCCTGTTGATGCTATGGTGGTAGCGTGGTAGCGGCGGCCACAAAGAAGGAGTTGGCAGAAACTTCATCTGTCCATCCCCCTAACAAGGAGTCCAGGACGATGGACAGATACGGGAAGCGGATGTTCTCTTCAGCGACCTTTTCCATGAGGTCCCTGAATTATTTGTGCCACTTTACCCATCTTCAAAGGGATCTCCTTAAGGAGCTTGGAGATACCCTTCAAGATCCATCAGCTGAGGGGGCCCAGGCTAAAGCAGCCTCCCAGCTGGCGACTCTTAATTCAGTGGTAAACTTCTCCATGAGGCTCATTTCGTATGCAGCCGATGGTGCGAGTAGAGCCGCAGGCACAGGCGTTGCCCTAAGGAGACACACTTGGATGCGGCTATGTAACTTTGCAGAACCTTTCAGAGCGTCTTTCACTAACACCCCCTTTGATGGTTCCTCTCTCTTTGGACCTCAAGTGAAGGACACCCTTTCCAGGTGTGAGCAGGAAGGCCAGACTCTATCTGCCGTAGGAGTCCATTTTTCCACCCCTTCCAGACCATATCCCAAGGGTCAGAAGAGTGGGAAGATGTGGTTCTGTAAATCCCAAGGAGCCTTGCCGGACACACGTGGTGAGTTCCCATCCAGGGGCAGAGGAGGGAACAATAGACGCCGCCCTCGTGGCAGAGGGGGTCCGCAAAATCAGGGCAACAGAGAATCCTTCTCGGAGAAGCCCTTCCAGCATCCCTAAAGGGTTGCCCGGCTGCCCACCTCTGGAGGCAGTCGGGGGAAGATTATCGCTGTACCCAAGAGCCTGGCAACACATAACTCAAGACACATGGGTACAGTCCGTTATATCCGGAGGCTACAGAGTTCCCTTCATTCACACCCCCTTAAGGTCAAATAGGTCCCTTCCAGACGTTCCACCCAATCTAAGGGACCAAGCAGTTTTACGAAGTTTCAAAACTGCTACAAAAAAGAGCCATCCAGCAAGTCCCAGCAGACCAACAAGGATCAGGAATTTACTCAAGGTTCTTTTTGGTAACAAAAAAGACAGGGGACTGGAGACCCATTTTGGATCTCAGCAGACTGAACAGGTCTGCACAAAAAACGAAGTTTTGGATGGTCACACTACAGTCCATTTTACCCTTCCTGGGTCAGGACAATTGGATGTGCTCCATAGATCTTCAGGATGCGTACTACCATATAAAAATGGACAGACGTTTCAGAAGATTTCTTGGCTTCCAGCTGGGAGCCAGCCATTATCAGTTCAGAGCTCTGCCCTTTGGTCTCACCACAGTCCCCAGGGTGTTTACCAAGTGTATGGCAGTAGTTACCGCTCACCTGAGACGGCAGGGATTCCAGGTGTTTCCATATCTAGACGACTGGCTCCTTACTGCTACCCCCAGGCATCACCTTCTGCGAGCCAGAGACTGCACTATCGAAACTTGCTCCAGGCTAGGTATCACAATAAATTTTGAAAAGTCTGCATTGTCGCCCTGTCAATCTATCACCTTTATAGGCGCAAATTTAAATACCAGAGACATGTTAGCGAGCCTTCCGCCAGATAGGGTATCAGTGATCAGCCAACATGTGAAGACTTTATTAGCATGCAAAAAAATTCAAGCCAGGTTTGTCCTCCAAACTCTGGGTCTCATGGCAGCAGCCATCGTACTTGTCCCTTTGGCTCATTTTCACATGAGGATTCTCCAGTGGCTTCTTTTCACCCAATGGTCCTTTCAGCAGCTTCCCATGTCTTACATGATCATGATCACACAAGCATGCAAGAAGCACCTTGCATGGTGGATGGTCTCCTCATCAGTGTCCCACGGCAGACCATTCGTACCTCCCCCCTCCAGTTGCTATGGTAACCACGGACACCTCCCTGATTGGGTGGGGGGGGCATTATCGGGGCAGAACAGTCCAAGGCACCTGGCAACCTCACGGGTACCATCTGCATATAAATGTCTTGGAGATGAGGGCCGTGCTCCTAGCGTTGCAAGCTCTTCAGGACTCTCTTCCCACCGGGACCATTGCAATTCAAATGGACAATATGTCGGTAGTGTGGTACATCAACAAGTAGGGCGGAACCAGGTCCTACCCCCTATGTCGAGAAGCACTCAGACTGTGGCAATGGGCGATCTCTTCCCAACGGTTTCTGATTGCAACACACATCCCTGGGAGGTCCAACGTCATAGCAGACAGGCTGAGCAGAGCAATTCTCATGCCTCACGAGTGGTCTCTGAATCGGGCAGTGGCGGACCAAATCTTGCGCAAATGGGGCCAACCTTGCTGTGACCTTTTTGCAACTCCCTTCAACAGCAAGTGCAGCAATTTCTTCTCTCTCCTTCCACTTCCCGGACATTTCCCCAGAGACGCTCTAGTCCACGATTAGCCTCAGAGACTTCTCTATGCATTCCCTCCCTTTCCCCTTATTCCGAAGCTAATACATATTTGGCTGCAAAATGATCCTCATTGCTCCTTACTGGCCTCGACAAATATGGTTCCCATTCCTGCATCGACATCTTCTCGAGCAGCCTTGGACTCTGGACCTAGTTCCAGACCTTCTGATTCATCAATCGGGCGGGCTGCACCAATCCCTGCGGTCTCTCCAGCTCACCGCTTGATTGCTCCACTTCCAACTTTAGCTAGGCTCCCAGATATCTCCCCCTCAGTCCGTGAAATCATTTTGTCATCGCACAAGGCTACGACTAGAAAAACTTACACTAGTAAATGGAAACGTTTTTCTTACTGGGCAGAGGCTAAGAGTATAGACCCCTTTTCAGCCCCTGTACACCACATATTGGAATTTCTTGCATAACTCTTCCATGCTGGGTCTGCTTCCACCACAATCAGAGTTCAGTTAGCTGCAATTTCTAATTTTCATATCGGACTGTCGGATAACAATATCATGTCCCATTAGTTATGTAAAGCCTTTCTCAAAGGCGCCACTCTGCTCAGGCCCCCAGTGAGAGATCCTCCACCACCGTGGGATTTAAATTTGATTTTAGCCTCTCTAATTTTGCCCCCTTTCGAGCCTGCAGCTTCTTGCACCTTGAAGTTCTTATCTTGGAAAACTGTTTTTCTGGTAGCCATTACTTCTGCCAGGAGAGTTTCTGAACTTCAGGCTCTCTCTATCCGTCCTCCCTACCTCGTGTTCCACAGTGACAGGGTTGCCCTCAGGGCTAATCCTTCCTTTCTTCCTAAGGTCTCTTCAGAGAATAACTTAAATTAGTCCATAGACCTTCCTGTGTTTTTCCTAACCACTCCAATAGGGCGGAATATAAGCTGCATCAATTAGATGTTCACAGGCAACTGTGTTTTTATTTGCACAGAACTAAGGATATTAGAAAATCGGACCAACTGTTCCTGTCGTATGCTGTTGGTAAACAATGTCTTCCAGTCTCAAAAGTAACTTTATCTAGATGGTTGACTTCTGTCATCACTTTTATATATCAACTGAGGAATAAAGAATTGCCAGTTAAACCGAAAGGTCACTCCAACAGAGCCTTAGCCACTTTGGTGGCCTTTCAGGCTAGGTTGCCCATGGAATCTATTTGTGCTGCGGCTACGTGGGCCAACCTTCATACTTTCATTTCACATTATAAGTTGGATGTAGTTTCCAGGAGCAGAGCAGATTTTGGTTCCACTGTTCTGAGGGATGCTGTCCCAACCAGCAAGAATGAAGGCGAGATAGACAACTTAACATAAAGAAGTTATGTACCTACCATAATGTTCCATGTTAGTTGTCTTCTTCTTGCCTTCTTTCTTGTGTCCCACCCTCCATTCCCCTATCCTAGTGGACCGAGAAGAGTTCCTCTTGAGTTTTCACTGGCTGAGGCTTCTCTGGCTATTCCTTACTGACTAGTAGTCTCCCCAGTAAGATTTATGCATTCTAGGATAGGATTCCTTTCTTTTTATGTCTGCAGTTAGTTTTACCAAATGAGATCTGGGTAGCTAGCGCCAGGCATCATGGGATATAGGAGGCCTCGAGCCAGTAAGCAGCTCTCGAGCTTTTGAAGATGGCCGAGTCGGAGCCGAGGATCGGCTCGGAACCCCAACCAACAAGAAAGAAGGCGAGAAGAAGACAACTAACATGGAACATTATGGTAGGTACATAACTTCATTTTCTGCTTTTAACCCTTGAATATGCATTCTGAGATTTGTGGAATCATTTTTTGCTCTTTTTTGGGTTCATTTGTGATTCTTTCATTTCTAGTTAATTTTTGCCTTCAGAAGATTTGCTGTATACTGAGTGAAGTCTCCATTCTGAGACTTTTTGTCCTTCCCTTTTACTTGTCTGTTTGGGCACTGTCTTTGTGACTCAGCAGATGAGCATTTCATGTGCTCTTTACTGTACTTATTTCCTTTTCACTGTTTGTTGACTTGATAAGGGGTTTTGCCATGGCCTTTTCTTCAAGTTTTACTACAAAGGCATACTATAGTTGTAACTTTTGCCAGTATACTCGAGCGCAAGTATGTCTGTACTTCCAAAACAGTGTAAGAAACTTCTCTGTCTGGGAGATTTTCAGTCCATATGCCTCTAGTTAATCACTGTATATTAATCAGATCAGACAATAGTAGTAGAAGTAATGAACTTAAACTCGTCTTAAGTAAAATAAATAAATAAACAATATACAATTGTACAGAATTACTAAGTATTCAAAAGTAATCCAAGCAAGGCAGGCAGTCTGTTTCCAGTCGAAAATCCTTTATTTAAGTACACAGACCCACTATACTTGTTTATTGGGTTGTTTTGAGACTCCAGGGACCACTATACTTGTTTAGTGGGTTGTTTTGAGACTTTGCGGATACAATGGAGATTACTTGTTTTTTTTTTTTTGTGTGTGTACTTCCCATTCATAGAACTACTTTTGCATGTCTTTATGAGAGCCATTATGTGGTGGCCCTTTCATGCATTTATCTTGACATTAGTTTATGAGCCAACAAAATAATGATAGTAAACATGTCAAAATCAAATATACTCCACATTCTGCATATTTACCCCATTTATGACTCCACAACCATTTAAGTTTTCCTTTCTAGGTTAATCAAGTGCAAGTTTTAGACTGTAGCATTATTATTTGAGAATTATGGCTAAATCATTGTAATGTCAGTGGAGATTTCTACATTCTCAGACCTTTCTACTAATAAGATACTAGGCTGTCTAGTGGTCCTATGGTGCACTAAAGACACGAGCACTGGAAAGGCCATGTGGTTAGAAGGGAAGTGAGGAACCATTGTCAGCAAACCCATCCGGGAGAGAAGGATGCTGCTTGGACTCATTGCAGTAAGCACTGTATGAACTTACTGAGCTCCATACTACATACACAGTGAGTCACTTAGCCAAACGTTGAGCATGAGCAGAAGCATGCATTGCACCTACCAGTGCAGCATTTAAGCAGAGCTTGCAGGGTTGCCCAGGATGAAAGGGGATAAGACACACTCCTTAGAAGCAATATTATGCTGCACTAGTGTCATGATCTCCTCCCCAGCCCCAGACGTGGGTCATAATGAGCCTAGGGGAAGTAAAGGCAAGTCCAAAAGATCTGCTGAATGGGGAGAGGATCTGCTGACAGCTGATGGTCAGCTGTGGAGAGGGGGAGAAAGGGGAAAAAGGATGCTAGGCTGTGAGCCTTTAGACTGAAAACATTCCTGCCAATCTCGTATTTGACAATACTGTCTGATGCCTGTTTAGTTCTTATCTCCAGGTAGTTTATAAGGATCTGTGTCATTGGGTGTACTTTACCTCTACAAGCAGGCATAACTCGTCTGTTTAAATATTTCAAGTTTATCTGCAGAAGCTATATAGTTGTTCTCCTACAGTTATCTAACTATCGTTATTTTCTAGTTGTTCCTAGCAGTGCTTTTTAGAATACTGTTATACCATTTTACATAGATATTGTTTCATACCCCTGCAGCATGTTTCACATGGATATGATCTCTGTTTGAGGCATTCCTCCAGATCTGTGGTTGATAGGGATATGATTCCTGTAGAAATCCACGGCGCTATAACTGGAGTGAAGGAAGTGGTTGCCCTGGGTGCAATGACGGCATTATCGGCAGGTGCTGATTGATACTGCGTTTGCAGTCACAGCTGAAGCACTGCATGTGGAAATTTAAAGGTAGCAAGCTATTTGTTACATTACAGATTAGTAGCAAGCAGCGTGCTACAAGTAGAAGAGCTGTTTTTTCTTTTCTTCAGTGTCAAAAAGACATTTGATCTGATGTTGTCAGTCTTCATTTTAGCCTTGACCAGTGGGTTCAGTTCCAGTATTAGAAATGACTTGGCCATTGGTACAGCTTGCGCAAGCAAAAAACTCTTGAGCTTCATCTTTACCCACAACTCCCCTCTCCCAGTTACTTCAGATCTCATTTGCCCCAGCTCTTGAGCTAAGTCAATTTTCTATTAATATTTATAGTTTAAAGTCTCTTGTTAGTCTTTCTGTTTATTGTTCTATTTTGTATTATTTTGGTGTATATTTGATATCCCTTTATCCCTTCTCATACACTTGCATGTATTCTTTTTATCATTGTTGATAGTTTCCCTCTCTTCCATACACTTCGGTGTTGTTGTAACTGTCATTGTTGGCAGTCCCCTCCCTTTCTAGTTTCCCTCATTAATAATAATAATAAAGGTATATATTTAGATACGGGTTTTCTTGCTCTTCTTCTACTTTTGTCCTTCTTTAGAAGTTTGGTATTTGTTTCTTTGTCCCCCAACCGTTATGGCTGATGAACCTAAAGGCCCTGTTGGTTTTAAAAAGTGTCAGAAGTGTGGCCACAAAATTCACCTTTTGAGTCTCATCTTCTTTGTGTCTACTGTTTGGGCCCATTCATTTACAAGAGGATTGTAGCATATGTCACTGAGCTCTCATTGAAAGAAAAAATAAATTAATATTGAAAGGCTTAATTCCGTCAGCCTTTGGGGAAGCCATATCTGCTCTGAAAAATAAATCTGATATTTCTCCCGCTTCCTCCTATTTGTCTTTAAACAGGTCAGAAAAGAGAGCTTGTTGGTTCCATCATCCCCCTTGGAACCAACTACAAAGAAGCATAGGTCATCAGCAGGAAAAGATATCATCTGTACCAGCAACTGTTCTAACTCCTAGTATGTTTACAAAATCTCCACACGAAAGCCAAATTTTGACTAAGGACACTTCGTCTTCGACACCAACTACATTGACGCAGAGAGTTCAGCTTGATTTGCCAAGAGTAGTATAGTTGCCTTCTATTGATCCTTTTGCTGGCGAGTTGCCCAAGGTTTTTCCCTATAGAGACCAAAATTTCCTTCTCAGGCCTCTATCTATTCCACCAAAAGTCTCCCTAAGATTGATGTGGAGAGACTAGTGAATAAAATTCTGTGGGCGAGAGGACTTACAAGACTTCCCTTGGCTCTTGGAGCCAATCCAACTTCTACCCCTTTCACTACTCCTTTGAGGCTTTAGAGATGTCAGCTCTGAGCCTTTGTGCATCGACTTTTTCAGTTCCAGTGGTATCTGTTTCTTTGGAACCATTTATTTCCCTGAGTTCTTTGGCTTTGTCAGAACCAGACACCTCCTGGGGCCGCATCTGTCATGTCGGTTCCAGGTAGCCGGGGTCAACTCCAATTTTTGTATCCATCTCTGCACCTTGGAGCTCTGGCACAGTGCAGCTTGGAATCAGCTTCTGCCTCGGGGCTGTCTTGTCAGAGCAGCAAGTGACCATGGTTCTGAGGCAGTCGTTCTCAGTTCTGGGCTCCCTTCCCTCTTTTGGGGGGGCCAGCCTTCCAGGCAATGGAGAGGGCTTTGCCCACAGCAGTCAGTCAGTCGGTTCCCTCCTCCTCGGAGCACATCTCATCCTAACGCTTCCTTATTCACCCTGTCTCTCCACTGGGGCAGCTAGTACCCAATCCGCAGGACCCAGAGATTCATGTTCTGTCTTCTTCTGATACCTCCTCAGAACATCCCCCTGAGGAGGTCCCTCAGAAGAAAAAGTGCAAGTGGATGCACTTAGATTCCCCAAAGGAATCGGTCACAGAAGACACCAATTTTGATGAAGGGGAAGGGTCCCCCAAGGTTAGCCCTGATGGTGTTTCTTTTGGAGACATCCTGGAAATTTTAAAACAGAAGGATGATTGGAAGTCCCAAAATCCTTCCTGGGAGGGGTCTGTGTATCTGCAGGCTTTCAGTATTTGTCCGTCTACCTCTGGGTTGACTCCACCTGCTGACAAGCTCATTCATTTGATCTTGCAGTGGGTATGGAAGGCACCAGACACCATTGGATCTATCCCCAAGAGAAAAGACAAAATGTTATCCATTCCAGAGGACAAGCAATTTTAGGCTAAAGGTCTATCGGTAGATAAAGTTGTTGCAGATGCCACTAAAAAGGAACTGGCTGATGAGCATTCCTCCAGCCATCCTCCCAGTAGAGAGTCCTGGGCAATGGATAGGTTTGGGAAGCAGGTTTACACTTCCCAGACCTTCACCTTAAGGTCACTGAATTTCCTGGCACATTTTACCAGACTCCAAAGGGATCTGATCAAGGAATTGTCAGATAGCCTCACAGGAGCCATTACCGAGGGAGTCCAAAACATGGTTGCTTCGCAGTTGGCCACCCTAGAATCCATGTCAAATTTGTCTGAGACTCAATGCACATACAGCTGAAGGGATACCCAAGCAGCAGGTTCAGGCATAGCCATAAAGAGACACGCCTGGATGCAACTTTGTGACTTTGCGGAACCATTTAAGTCTTCATTCATCAATGCTACTTTGATGGATCATCTCTTTTTGGCCCAAAATTTAAAAAGACATTATCCAGGTATGAAAAATATGCTAAAACCCATTCTGCAGTGGCCGCGTGATTTTCCATTTACCAAAGATCTTTCCAGGATTCAGAGGAGTGATGGGAAAATATGTTCAGAAAATCCCAAGGGCTTTTCCAGGACACACATGGTACCAGTTCTCCCAGGGGCAAACTACAATGGAAGACACCGGCCATGCGGAAGAGGTGGTCCACAGAATCAGAGCTTTAGGGATTCCTTTCCAGATAAACCTTTTCAGCATTCCTGAAAGGAAACCCGATGTTGTTCATCTGGAGGCAGTCGGGGGGGATGTTTTTTCTTGCACCAAAGTGCCTGGCAAAATATAACAGATTCTTGGGTGCAACTGATCATAACCAGAGGTTATACCATACCCTTTTCCAATCTTCCTCCCATTTGCAAAAAAATCCCCAATGTTCCACCCAGTCAGAGGGAACCTGCAGTTCTAGAAATTCAAAAACTGCTAGACAAAGGAGTTATCCAGGAAGTCCCACCAGACCAGAGAAGATCCGGAATTTACTCAAGATTCTTTTAAGTGCCAAAAAAGACAGGGGGGACTGGAGACCAATTTTGGATCTCAGCATAATCAACAAATGAGTCCATCAAATGAAGTTTCAGGTGGTCACGGTACAGTTCATTCTTCCGTTTTTAGGAAGGATGACTGAATGTGCTCAATAGATCTTCAGGATACATACTACCACCCAAAAATGGACAGATGCTCCAGAAGATTTCTCCACTTCTGGCTGGGAGCCACTCATTACCAATTCAGAGTGCAGCCCTTTGGCCTTACCATAGCCCCCTGGGTGTTCACCAAATGTATGGCAGTAGTAGCAGCTCACTTAAGACTGCAGGGATTCTGGGTGTTTCTGTACTTGGATGGCTGGCTCATAACCGCTCAGAACAGCCATCGATTGATAGAGGAAAGGGATTACATTCTCAAGACCTGTGCATACCTAGGAATAACTGTAAATCATGACAAATCCCAACTGACTCCAATTCAGAGATTAGAGTTTATAGGGGCAGCATTAAATACATCAACTGTAGCATCTCTTCCTCAAGCAAGACTTTAAAAAATTATAACTCCGGTTCAGAAGTTAATATACAGAAAGAAAGTTCCAGCTCAGCTAATCTTACAGGCTCTAAGCTGAATAGCAGCAACAGTAACTTTAGTTCCCTTAGCCAGATTTCACATGCAAATTCTACAATGGCTATTAGCATCTCAGTGGTCCATGTTATATCAACCCATAGTGGACGAGATTATCATCACCAATCAATGCAGGAAGGATCTAGCTTGGTGGATTCATTCCATACAAATTCTCCTGGGCCATCCCTTCATTCTTCTAGAGCCCAAGCCCATAGTGACCACAGATGTCTCCCAGATTGGGGGGGGGGCATTTTCTGGGCAACACGGTCCAAGGCACTTGGTCCCCCTTAGAGGCCAACTTGCACATCAGTGTTCTGGAATTAAGAGTGGTGCTAGCCTTTCAGTCAGCTCTTCCTCTGGGAACAGTTGCAGTTCAAACAGACAGCATGTCAATAGTTTGGTGGGTCTATATTATATTCTCGAAAGCCAACAATATCGAATCCGTTATTGTTGACACGAGAATAGTGAATGCTGAGAATGTTGAACGTGTAAATGGAAATCTCCATAAGGGGAGATTTCCATTTACTGCAATGTAGTGCGGTCTCGGAGTTGGTTTATTTAAGGCTTGCCCCCCTGCTTAAACCCGTTAGGGTA
This sequence comes from Protopterus annectens, assembly GCF_019279795.1. Lineage (NCBI taxonomy): Eukaryota > Metazoa > Chordata > Ceratodontiformes > Protopteridae > Protopterus > Protopterus annectens. The sequence continues at coordinate 805,641,302 of NC_056750.1, read as the reverse complement.
CTTTTATCTTTTTTTTGGGGGGTTATTATCAGTTCGATGGTTGAAGACATCGACCATATGGTGTCGACCTATATGGTGTTCGATGTTTTCAACCTTCAAGCTTATAATGTAGACCCGTAGTTTGGTACATCAACAAACAGGGACAAACCAAGTCTTACCCTTTTTGTCAAGAATCACTCAGAGTATGGCAGTGGATGATTTCTTCAAACTGCTTTCTGATAGCAACACACATTCTGGAGAGTTTGAATGTGATAGCAGACAAACTGAGCAGACGCATCCTACAGCCTCACGAGTGGCCTCTCAATCCAGCAGTGGCGGAAGGGATTTTTCCATTAATGGGGGCCAACCTTGCTGCAATCTGTTCACCTCTCCCCTAAACAAGTGCAGCAACTACTTTGCCCTGATTCCCCCTCAGTGGAAGTCACCAAGAGATGCTCTTCTCCACATTTGGCAGTCCGGACGTCTATACGCCTATCCCCAATTCCTCTAATCCCAAAATTCTTCCAGAAAGCACACAAGTTGAAGAGCAAAGTAATCCTTATTGCCCCATTTTGGCCTCAATGGATCTGGTTCCCATTTCTTTGGCCTTATCTAATTCAATGACCTTAGACTCTGGATCTAATTCCAGATCTTCTGTCCTATCCAGACAGACTAGTCCATCCAGATATTTTGAACCTCAAGCTCACAGCATGATTCCTCCAATTCCACTAGTTGCCAGGTATCTTAACCTTCCTTCCCCAGTTCATCACATCCTTTTAACTTCTCATAAGCCTTCCACATGGAAAGTATATACTAGTAAAGAGATATACCATCTGGACTTGTGAAAAGGGTATGGGTCCATTCTTTGCTTCTATTGAATATATTTTAGATTTCTTAGCCTCTCTTTTCAACACAGGAGCTTCCCCTTCTACTGTCAGGATACAACTAGCAGCCATTTCAAATTTCCATGATGGTTTGGAAGAAAGTTCCTTGGCTTCTCATAAACTTTGTAAGTCATTCCTAAAAGGGACACTCTTGCTAAAACCCCCTTTCAAAGATCCGACTCCTCCTTGGGATCTAAATCTAGTTTTGCAAACCATTGTACGTTTCCCTTTTGAACCATCTGCAGACTGTGATCTAAAGTACTTGTCATAGAAAACATTTTATCTGATGTTGTCAATCTTCATTTTATCCTTGACAGATGGGTTTGGTTCTGATATTAGAACTTACTCTGCCATTACTACAGCTCACTCCAACCAAAAACTCTCAAGCTTCACCTTTACCCACAATCCCTCTCTCTCAATTACCGCAGAGTTTGTTTGCCTCTTTCCAAAATGGTTGCGTTTGCCTTTGCTCTCGAGTTTCAGTGGGTTAGGTAAATTCTGTTTATTTCTCTCCTTTTTCTTGTTCTGCTATTTCTTAATTTTTTTTCTTTACACTTAGTGTATTCTTATATTATAATTGCTGATACTTTTTCCCTTTACACTTCTGTGTAATTTCCCCCTATCATTGCTGATAGTTCCTTCCTGTCTCTCATCGTTCTTACCCCTTTTTGACCATACACGCTTGTGTACTCCTCTTACTATCATTGCTGATCGATTTTCTTCCCCTCTCCTTCTTCAAAAAATAAAAATAAATCTTTTCTGTCAGTTCTTTCTATTTTCTTAGTGCGAGTAAGTGGCTATCTTCTAGCTGTATATCCTTTGTTGACATGACTGAGAAAGGTAAGGGCCCCTTCTGGCTTTAAAAAACTGCTAGAAGTGCAGCAATAGGATCATCATAGGATCACAGGAGGTTACTAGGCTATTGGCCCTGATAAAATACCTTCATTGAATTTTCATTCTCTCTGCATCTATTGTCTTGGTCCCCTTCATTTATAAGAAGACTGCAGCATTTATCATGAATTTAGCCATCAAGCCCTTGTTGAAAGGTGCAGTACGTTAATTTTGAAAGGTCTGCTTCCTTCAGCATTTAGTGAAGTCCTATATTCTGTGGACAAAGCTAAAACAGACATCTTATCCCCCTTGTTCTCATCTTCTGTGGACAAAGGGAAGAAAAGAAGTCTCTCTGTTCCAACCTCTCCGTTGGTCCCAAAAGCAAAGAAACTGAAATCCTTGGTTCCAAAAGTGTTTAGGGAACTGCAGACCTTTGCTTTTAAAACACTGATGCCAACAACTTCTTCAGCACCTATTGTTATCTCAAGTCCTTCAAATTCGAAGGCCTCTGTGCAAGAAAGCATTTCTGCTTCACCTTTCATGATTAAGGACATAATACCTAGAACTACTTTTTCGCCTTCTGTTGATCCTTTTGCTGGATCCTTTTCCCAGAGGTGTTTCTGCAGAGGCCTAAATCCCCCTTCTGCTTCATCTATCCCCTCCACCAAAAGTCTTTCCAAAGTCAATGTGGAGAGGCTGATGAATAAAATTCTGTGGGCTAGAGGACTTTCAAGCCTCCTTTTGGTTCTGTCCCCCTCGGGTCTTGGCACCAAAACTTCCTTTACCCCACTAACTACTCCTTTAACTAACCTCCTTTGAGGTCTTATGAGTCGTCTGTTCCAGATCTTCTGGCACCAACTGTACTGGCTCTGTAGTTATTTCTTTGAAACCAGTAGTTACCCTGAGCTCTTCTGTTGCTTCAGAACTGGAAACCTGCTGGAGCTGTAGCTACCTCATTGGTTTCAGGGGGCAGGTATCGACCCAGGTTTTTCAGAGCCATCTCTGCTCCTCAGAGCTTCAACTCAAGTTAGTTCGGCATTGGCTTCTGTGTCAAAGGTTTGTTTTTCAGAGCAGGGAGTGACCCAGGTCCCGAGGCAGTCTGTCTTGGTTTCAGGCTCCCTTCCCTCTTCAGGGGGGCCGGCCTTTGAGGCTATGGAAAAGGCCCTCTTACTGTGACTCAGTCTGTGCTTTCCCCCCCAGAATGGGACATCGGGTGCTGAAGTCTCAGGTTTTACAGGCCCAGATTCTGTCATCTTCTGATACCTCCCCAGATTATCACCCTGAGGAGGTCCCTTAGAAAAAGAAGTGCAAAAGGAAGCACTTGGATACCCTCCCAGGAAACAGTTACCAAGGACACAGATTTCAGTGAGGGGGAAGGGTCCCCATAGTCATTTTAAAACAGAGGGGGTGGCTGGAAGTCCCAAAACCCTTCCTGTGAGGAATCTGTTTATCTGCAGGCTTTCAGCACCCACCCGTGTGCCTCTTGGGTCACCCCACCCGCTGATGAACTCATTCAGTTGATATTACAGTGGGCTTGGAAGGCTCCAGACACCATCAAGCCCATTCCTAAAAGACCTGAAACAGTACTATCTGCCCCTGAGGATAAGCAGTTCTGGACAAAGGGGTTAGCTGTAGATGCTATGGTCATAGTGTCTGCCACTAAAAAGGAACTTGCGGAGGAGAGTTTCTCTGTCCATCTGCACAACAGGGAGTCTCGGGCTATGGACAGATTCGGAAAGCAGGTCTACACTTCATCGACCTTCACTATAAGGTCCTTGAACTTCTTGGCACATTTCACCAGACTCCCAATGGGATTTGATTAAGGAATTATCAGACATTCTGGCGGGAGTTGTAGCTGAGGGAGTCCAAGAGAAAATGGCTTCCTAGTAAGACACCCTGGAGTCTGTATATAATTTATTCACGAAGCTGATCACTCATACAGCTGAAGAGACTTCCAGAGCAGTGGGTGCAGGCATAGCCATAAGGAGACATGCCTGGATCTGCCTATGTGACTTTGCGGAACCGTTCAAGTCTTCTTTTGTCAATGCTCCTTTTAACACAACATCCTTGTTTGGGCCAAAAGTAAATGAGACTTTATCCAGGTATCAGAAGGATGGTAAGACCCTTTCTGCTGTGGGCGTACTTTTCTCCACCACCCAAAGGTCCTTTTCTAGGAACTAGAGGAGTGGTGCAAAAATGTGGTTCAAAACAATCCCAAAGGCCTTTCCAAGATGCACGTGGAGGGAGTTCCCCCGGGGGCAGAGGGGGAACTAGAACAGAAGACACTGCCTTCTCAGCAGAGATGGTCTGCAAAACTAGAGCTTCAGGGATTCCTTTCCAGGTAAGCCCTTTCAGTGCGCCTGAAGGGAGGTCCGATTTTCTTTGTCTGGAAGCAGTCAGGGGACACTTGTCCTTGCATCTAAACACCTGGCTAAACATTACAGATTCCTGGGTGCAACAGATCATGTCCACAGGCTATATCATTCCCTTTTCTCAACCTCCCCCTGTACACAAGAAAACCCTTGATGTTCCACCCAATGAGAGGGATTCAGCACTACAAGAAATCCAAAAACTGCTGGAATAAACAGTCATCCAAGAAGTCCCACCAGACCAGATGGGATCTGGAACCTACTCAAGATTCTTTTTAGTGCCAAAAAAAACAGGGGCATGGAGACCCATTTTGGATCTCAGTGTGCTGAACAAATCAAATCAAATTCCACTTGAGAAACAGTAACCAAACTGACTTTATTACGAATAGTCCATTTATGGACTTTAAATTTATGGACTTTTCGTAATAAAGTCAGTTTGGTTACTGTTTCTCAAGTGGAATTTGATTTGGTTGTGACCTATTACAAGTTTGTTTCATGCTGAACAAATCAGTTCAGCAAACAAAGTTCTTGATGGTCACAGTACAGTCTATTCTTCCCTTTCTGAAGAAAGACTGGATGTGCTCAGTATAACTTCAGGATGCATACTACCATATAAAAATGGACAAATGTGCCAGAAAGTTCCTCTGCTTCCAGGTGGGAGCCAGTCATTACCAATTCGGAGTACTACCCTTTGGCCTCACCATAGCCCCCAGGGTGTTTACCAAATGTGTGGCAGTAGTGGCAGCTCACTTGAGACTGCAAGGATTGCAGGTGTTTCTGTACTCATAACCTATTCAACCAGGCATCAGTTAATAGTAGCCAGAGATTACACTCTCAATGTCTGTGCCCATCTAGGGATTACGATAAATCTCAAAAAATCACATTTAACGCCAATGCAAAATTTGGAATTCATAGGGGCTGTAATAAATAAACAACTGTAGCAGCCCTTCCTCCAGAAAGACTTCAAATAATAGCAGTACAAGTTCAAAAGATACTCTGCAGAAAGAGGGTTCCTGCCCAACTAGTTTTGTAGGCTCTAGGGTCAATGGCAGCATCGATAACTCTAGTACCCTTAGCCAGATTTCATTCTGATCATCAATTATTGCAAGAGGGATTTTCTATGATTGATGGTTTCTGAACAAATTCTCCACAGTCTCCCCTTTGTTCTTCCAGAGCCCACGGCCATAGTGACCACAGACACTTGTCAGATGGGGTGGGGGGGTCATTATCTGGGCAAGACGGTCCAAGGCACTTGGTCCACATTAGAGGCCAGCTTGCACATCAGTGTCCTGCAGCTAAGAGCGGTGCTTCTTGAGATGCAGGCCTTTCAGACAGCTGCTCCTCAGGGGACTACTGTAATTCAAACAGACAATATATCAGTGGTTTGGTACATCAGCAAACAGGGAGGAACCAAGTCTTACCCCTTTTGTTGAGAAGTCCTCAGAGTGTTGTAGTGGGTGATCTCTTCCAACCACTTTCTAATGGCAACGCACATTCCAGGGAGTTCCAGTATGATTGCAGATGCATCCTTCAGCTTCATGAGTGGTCTGTCAATCCAAAAGTGGTGAAAATAATCTTCAGTCAGTTGGTACGACCTTGCTGTGACCGGTTTGCTTCTCCTATAAACAACAAGCACAACAACTACTTAGCTCTGATTCCCCCTCCGGGGAAGTCACCCAGGGGTGCTTTCCTCCACAATTGGCCCTCTGGTCTCCTGTATGCATTTCCCTGGATACCTCTAATCCTGAAATTCCTACAGAAAGCACTAAGGTTGAAAAGCACAGCAATACTCATTGCACCCTTTTGGTCTCAACAGATTTGGTTCCCCTTCCTTTGGCCTTATCTGATTCTACAACCTTGGATTCTGGGCCCAGTTCTAGAACTTCTGTCACATCCAGATGGTCTTGTTCACCCAGACATGTCCGCTCATAAACCTTCCACTGGAAAACTGTACTCTAGTAAATGGAAGAGATTTACCATTTGGGCCCATGAAAAGCAAATAAAAACCCCATTATCTGCTTCTATTGAGCATGTCTCATTACATCCAAGTGACTCCTCCAGGTGCATCTGCATTTACCTCCTACTGCTCCTCTAGGCGTCAAATATTACTTGTTCATATTGCATTAATAATTCCAAAATCATGCTACACACAAGGTATCAGAATATTTTATCTTGAAGCATACATGATGGCAGACACAATTGTATTGATATCTGACCTCTGTCGATGAGTATTTGTTAGAATTGTAAGGTGATAACTTAATTTTTAAAGGCTCAGGCCACACCCATTTGGAGTTAAAGATACACACTCAAAAGAGTTGTACTGGAGGGAGGGAGTACTTTTTAGCCTCACTTTTCAGTGCTGGAGCTTCCATCAGATTACAATTAGCTGCAATTTCTAATTTTAATGATAGTATAAAAGAATGTTCTTTAGCCTCTCACAGATTTTGTAAATCATTCCTAAGAGGCACAGTTTTGCTAAAACCCCCTTTCAAAGATCCCATGCCTCCTTGGGAACTGAACTTGTTATTACAGGCCGTGATACATTCTCCCTTTAAGCTCTCTGTAGAATGTGTTTTTATTTTGGAGACACTTTTCTGGTAGCCATCACCTCCACCAGAAGAGTTTCCGAGATCTAAGAATTGTCATCTGAACCCTCTTATCTGATTTCCACAAGGATAGAGTCTCTTTACAAACAAATCCCTCCTTTCTACCCAAGGTAGTATCAGAGGCTAACATTAATTTACCATTTTTCTTCCCACATTATTCCAACAAAGGGGAATATGTCTTATACTTACTTGATGTTACATTTCTGTCTTCACAGAATAAAAGACATTAGAAAATAAAGTCAGCTGTTTGTTTCCTTTTCCAGTGCAACGTTGGGTAAGGCAGCCAGCAAGGTAACTGTGGCAAAATGGCTGAAAGATTGTATTTCATTTATTTATGATAAGAATAAATTAACCTTACCTAAGCCCCTGAAAGCACATTCTATAAGATCTATAGCCACCTCAGCAGTTTTCCATTTTAGAGCTTCAATGGATGATATATGTGCTGCAGCTACTTGGGCTTCTCCCCCATACCTTTATTACTCATTACAAATTGGACTTGATCTCTAGGGAAGATCGTCCTTTGGCTTGATGGTGCTCAGAAATATCCTTCTCTAAGTCCACCCAATATTTTAGGTAGCTGGGGACTCTGACAACATCAGATAAAGTTATGTACTTACCATAACATTCCATCTGTGTTGTCAATCTTCATTTATCCTTGACTTCCCTCCCTCCATTACCTGTCCTTAAAGATTTTTTTTTTTTTTTTGGTGGAGCGGATCATATATCCTTGAGGTATTGTGTTTATTCAAGCACAGTAAGATATGGCTTCTTATATATATATATATATATATATATATATATATATATATATATATATATATATATATACAGTGGATATAAAAAGCATACACACCTCTGTTAAAATGCCATGTTTTTGTGATATAAAAAATGAGACCACAATAAATCATATCAAAACTTTTCCCACCTTTAATGTTACTATAACCTGTACAGCTCAATTGAAAAATGTACAATAAGCTGGTTGCATAATTGTGCACACCCTTAAACTAATACTTTGTTGAAGCACCTTTTGATTTAATTATAGCATTCATTCTTCTTGGGTAGCAGTCTATCAGCATGGCACATCTTGACCTGGCAACATTTGCCCACTCTTCCTTGCAAAGGTGCCCCAAATCTGTCATATTGCGAGGGCATCTCTTGCACAAAGCTCTCTTCAGGTCACCCCCGCAGATTTTCTATTGGATTTAGGTCTGAGCTCTGGCTGGGCCATTCCAAAACTTTAATTTTCTTCTGGTGAAGCCATTCTTGTTGATTTGGATATATGCTTGGGGTCATTGTCATGTTGAAAAGTAAAATTCCTCTTCATCTTCAGCTTCCTAGCAGACACCTGAAGGTTTGGGGCCAAAAGTGACTTGTATTTGGAACTGTTCATAATTCCCTCCACCTTGACTAAAGCCTCAGTTCCAGTTGAAGAAAAGCAACCTCAAAGCATGATACTGTCACCACCATGCTTCACTGTGGGGATGATGTTCTCTTGGTGATGCAAAGTGTTGTTTTTGCGCCAAATGTATTTTTTGGAATTGTGGCCAAAAAGTTCAGCCTTGGTCTCATCAGACCATAACACATTTTACCACATGCTTTTGGGAGACTTGATGTAATGTTTTGCAAATTTTAGCTGGGCTTGGATGTTTTTCTGCGTAAGAAAAGGCTTCCATTTTGCAACCCTTACCCCATAGTCCATACATATGGAGAATACGGGAGATTGTTGTCACATGTAGTACACAAGTAACCAAACATAGCACCAAAATGAAGACACTGGTCCCTAGAACGTAGTTTAGTATTCTTTAATAAAAAAGTCCACAGAACATATACGTTTAGCGCTTTCATCAATACACATTGACTTCCTCAGAACAATTAAAATTATACACAACCCATTTAAATGGTGTGAAGCCAAACCTGATAGGACACAAAGTATGTCAATCAATACCAATGAAGTTCATAGCAATTAACAATTAGTGGCAAGAATAGTATTGCCCAGTGTGGTTACATATAAAAATAAGAATTTTTGTTTATAAAACTTGCAGCGTATAAGTTATATATATGAGCATGAGTTAGAAATCTACCAAATGTTGTCATCCATCAGACAATAAAAAATGTACATTAGTAAATATAAAAATATCTTTATGTAGAAAAGGTGATTAGACTTTAGTTGCCTTTTCTTTTAATACAGGTGTGATTGAAACAAAATCATTAAGACCTGGATGTGTGTTAGCTGCCAGCCACAGTTGCCACATCAATTCTTTTTTATTTAATATATTTTTCCAGTCACAACCCCTTACATTAATCTGAACTTCATCTACAATACCAAATTTAAAACCATAAAATTTGTCGCATACCTTGCTATGTCTGTAGACGGCATTGGTTTCTTTTTTAATTTTTATATCGTATATATGTTCATATATTCTAGATTTCAATGCCCTCTCAGTTTTACATATGTAGAAAGCAGTACAGGTATTACATTTAGCAAGGTAAACTATTCTTTTTGTAACACAATTACCCTTTTAAAAAAGATTTTATTACTTGCATAATTAGATAAAGTAACTGAAGGCTCTTGTAAAATGAATTTACACTGTTTACATCTGCCATAAGCTTTGGTTCCCACATCTCCATTGTCTTCTGTGTTTAGCTGATTCCCCTCCAGCATAGTTTTCAAAATTTTCCCCACTTTGGTCGAAAAAGTGGGTCTATCCTCCACCATTTTATAGATGTCATTATTAGCCTTGAATATGTTCCAGTTATTATATAAGATATTTTTGATACCTGTATAGCAAGGACTAAATTGTATAATGCATGCCTGACTGTAGTTATTGAATTAGTCTCACTGTTAGTTTCCTTAATACTGGTGTCAGTAGTTCCTACTAATTTCCTACCTTATAAAGGTTTATATTTTACACCCCAACCATCCAAAACTTCTTTAAGGGTGTTAAAGACTAATTCTACCGGATAACCTCATTCCAGGAACATATATTTCAAAATACAAAATTCTTGTTTCAAATCCTCCTGATGTGAAGTCATCCTAGCTATTCTGATGGCCTGTCCCTTGACTATTCCCTTTTTCTGGAAAAACGGATGGTAACTGTCATAGTGTAAATAAGAATTGCAAAAAGTATGTGTGCGAAAAACTTTGGACCTAAAACTACTAGAGTCCTTGATAATAAGTGTGTCCAAGTAACTCATTTGTACTAAATGAGAAGAATAAGTAAACTTGAAAGAAATTGTACTACTGTTCAAATACTCTATAAAGCTGGGAATATTTTCTGATGTTCTTCATCCCACATTGCTGCAGTCCTAACTATTGGGTAGTCCGCTGTCCAGTCGGCCCGAATACCAAAGTATACGGCTGACGTCGGTCAGGGCGCATTAGACTGACGTCAGTACGTCAGGGTACTAATGCGCATGACCGACGTCATATCCTCAGTCTTTTTTGCCGCATGGTCCGATGCAGAAGCAGTTTTGCGAGTGCAGGTTGGCGTTCTGAAATTTTCTGAAGTCGGAGTTTCAGACCGAATCAAAGTTGGCTAAGTACCCCGTTGGGGAACATTTTGGTTTTTTCTTGCCTCAGTATTTAACCGGATGTCAGAAAAAGTGAATAACTGTATTTCTTGTGGGAAACAGATACCTCATAGGGATTACCATACCTTGTGTATACCTTGTTTAGGGCCTGAGCACGACGTTGTTGGATGCCGCTCTTGTTCTAGATTTAACAAACGCACTATTAAGAGACGGTTAGACTGTGCCAGGTTAGTGTTTGGGAAGCGTTGTAATTATAAAATGCCGTCGGATGCTCCGGCCGCTTCCAAAAAGCGCAAGGATAAAACAGCGAAGCCTAGGGTTGATGAACCGCAGTCCCGGACGCCGGTTCTTTAGAAGGCTCAGTGGAGCCAGAGGTTTTGCCAGGAGTTTCTTTGGAGTCTCAGGCAGAGACTTTACTGTTGCAGGATGTGCCTTCTCAGGAGGTAGGCCAGGCTGAGGGGGCTTCTCAGGTAACTGTTCTTCCCTCTCTTCCCAAGGTAGTTAGAGCCTCTCCTTCTGTTTCCAAGACTTCTTTGAGAGGTAGGCCAAGTCTAGCTTCAGTGGGGGCTTCTCCTAGCACTTCAGGTTCTGTGCCTAAGAAACATATGCTTAAAATGGCAGAAGATTTGATTACTCTGATTAGAGGTTCTATGCCCCCTCCTGATAAGAGGCCTAGGGTGGAACCTGAGTTTGAGAGTTTTGAACAGTGTTCAGAGGCTTCTGAGTCTTCTGCGGAAGACTTGCAGGAGTATCCTCCTTATTCTGATTCTGATGTGGATGATTCCACTCCTACAGCTTCTCCGGAGGATTTCTCATTTTCAGAGACTCTGCATTCCATGAGGGAGCACTTTAAATGGGAAGGCCAAGATTACTCTGATTCCAGGAAAAGGCTTAGGGAATTCTTGTTTTTACCCCAGCATAGGCCCTTAGCTATACCTCCTGTGTTGAATGTGGTGGAAGATGTTTTTGCAGAGGCTTCCCTGAACCCTGATTCTTTGCCTCCTGCTCCTGTTAAACCTGATAGGTATTATAGGGTGCCTGAAGCTCATAAGTATCTTTTTAAGAGTCCTAGGGCAGACCCGGAAACTGTTTCTCAGGGACCTAAAGGTGTTAAGGCCTCTGTTGTTAAAAACCCTGTTCCTACTGATAAAGAGGCAAGGGCTTTGGATAGATGGGGAAAGAAAGTGTATACTTCTTCCACTTTAGCCATGAGGGCGTTGAATTGTCAGTTTCACATGCTAAAATATCAAAATTATCTCCTTTCACAATTGAAATCTAAGGTGGATGCTTTGGCGGAAGGTATTGAGTGTAAAGAGTTGCTGGATTTAGTTCATGTGTCTGAACAAGTGGGTAAGCATTCTTTGCAATGTGGTTTTGATGCTGTACAGGCCTCCTCGAGGGTGGCTGCCACTAGTTCTGTTCTTCGCAGGCATGCCTGGTTGAGGGATCAGAATTTAGCTGAGCATGTTAAGACAAGGATTTTGGATGCTCCTTTACAGTCTGATGTGTTGTTTGGTTCGCCTGTGGAAGCAGTTTTAAAGAAGATGGAGGACAAAGCTAAGTCTATGCAAACTGTTAAAGATTTTTTGCAGGTGCAGCCACCGAAGTTTAGTAGAAATTGGCCTACTAAGGGATGGACATATCCTGCTTATGATTCCCAGTCTAGGGGTAGGTCTAGACGTGGTAGGGGCAGAGCTCAAGGTTCTTTTAGGCCTAGAACAGGGAGTTCACCTGCTCGGACTTCTGGTGAGGGCAGGGGTCAGTCCTTTCGTAAACAGACCCAATGACCTGCCTTTTCAGCTGCCAGTAGATTCTCGTCTGGCAGCTCCTTTGGGAGGAAGACTGTCTCTTTTCAAAGAAAATTGGGATTTAATTACTCAAGACAGATGGGTGCTGGATATCATTCACCACGGTTACAGGTTTTATTTCCATACTTTACCCCCTTTCAAAGGCATGCCAGACGTTCCTCCTCCACAAAGGAAAGAGGCTCACAAGCAAATTTCTCTGTTACTCCAAATAGGGGCCATTCAGCCAGTCCCTGTATCAGAAAGGGGCCTAGGATTTTATTCTCGCCTGTTCCTAGTACCAAAGAAGGGGAACACGTGGAGACCAATTTTGGATTTATCTATCCTCAACACTTATCTGGACATTCCCAAGTTCAAGATGTTGACGTTACAACAGCTTTTACCTCTGAAGGGCAAAGATCACTGGATGGTAACTTTAGATCTCAAGGAAGCTTACCTTCATGTGCCTATAACACTAAGTTGCAGGAAGTATCTGCGTTTTCGAGCTGGAAATTTTCATTATCAGTTCTCTGCATTGCCCTTTGGCTTATCTACTGCGCCCAGAGTATTCACAAAGGTTCTGGCTCCAGTGATAGCTTACTTCAGGCTAAAAGGTATTCAAATCTATCCTTACTTGGACGACTGCCTGATTCTGGCTCAAGAAAAGGAAGACCTTCTACAGCATCTGGAATATGTTATAGCAGTGCTAAGATGCCTAGGGTATTCTGTGAACGAAATAAAGTCCAGTCTAGTACCCTCTCAAGACATGTGCTTTCTGGGTGTGAGACTGAATACAGCAGCCCAGATGGCCTTTTTAACCCCGGACAAACAAAAGAGTCTATCACTTTACTTCCATCAACTATCTCATCAGTCCGTGCTGACTGCAAGGACAGTCCTTCAAGCATTAGGGTTCATGGCATCTTGTATTCTGGTGCTTCCCAATGCCAAACTGCATATGAGGAAGCTACAATGGTATCTCAAAATGTATGGACACAGCACTGCCAGGATTTGGACACTGTCATTCAAATAATACCTTGCCTTCAAAAAGAATTTTTGTGGTGGGCTCAGGAATGTCACCTAAACAAGGGACTCTCTGTGACCCGGCCAGAGGCGAGTCAGATTTTAACGACAGATGCCTCGGACATTGCTTGGGGAGCTCATCTAAATGGAAAGTGGATACAAGACAAGTGGCCTGCCAGACTACAGCATCTACATATCAACATGAAGGAGATGTTAGCAGTCCAGTTTGCATTAATGGCTTTCAAGGAGTTACTTCTTCCAGGGCAGGTGTTGATTCTAACAGACAACACAACTGTCATGTGGTACATCAACAAACAAGGGGAACACATTCTTATCCTCTATGCAGGCAAGCAATGATTTTATGGGAGACTGCGCTCAGCTTGCAACTAACTCTTCAGGCAAGGTTTCTGCCGAGCACAGAACTCCTTAGCAGATGTGTTAAGCAGACAAATCATGGATCCCCACGAGTGGAAACTGGATCTTCATGTATTTCAGAAATTGACAGTGTCATGGGGAACTCCAGACATAGATCTGTTCGCTTCTCCACTAAACCACCAGCTGCCAAAGTTTTGCACAAAGGGGTTTCATCACACAGCTTGGAAAGTGGATGCTCTTTCTTTCAGTTGGAAAAATCTTCATGTGTATGCCTTTCCACCTCTGCCTCTTCTTCCAAAGGTGCTCTTAAAGGTCAGACAAGACAAGCCAAGGATGTTTTTAATAGCTCCGGATTGGCCTCGGCAACACTGGTACCCACTACTAAGGAGTCTGGTAAGGAAGCCTCCATGGCCTTTACCTTTGATTCCACATCTGTTATCTCAGCAGGACGGTCATCTGCTCAATGTCAAGCTTCACTCTCTTCATCTAACAGCCTGGCATATTCTGTGTTGAAACACAGCAGGTCTCAACTTCCTCAACAAGTTTTAAATGTGATTATGGAAGCTAGAAGACCTAGTACAAGGAAAGTGTACGCAGAAAAATGGAAGAGATTTTTATTTTGGAGTACAGCAAAGAATTTGGAGATTTCTGAGCCTAATTTGAGTGTGGCTCTTCAATATCTTACTGAGTTATTGGACAAAGGTTTGTCCTTCTCTTCCATTAAGATTCATGCTGCAGCAATTTCAGCTCACTATGATTGTGACCCACCTTTGTTTTCGCATCCTTTTTTCAAGCAGTTTCTTAGAGGGGCAAAGAATATAAGACCCCACGCACAGCTCCTACTCCTGCTTGGGATCTCAATTTTGTGTTGGAAAACTTACTCTACAACCTTTTGAGCCTGCGGCTACTGCTGAATTGAAATATTTGTCATGGAAGACTGCTTTTCTGTTGGCTATTACTTCTGCAAGAAGGGTGTCTGAGTTGCAGGCCCTTATGGCAGTAGAGCCCTTTTGATTTTCCATAAGGATAGGGTATCATTACGCACTAATCCTTCCTTTATGCCTAAAGTGGTTTCTAGTGTGGCTTTAAACCAAACTATTCATTTGCCTACTTTTATGCAGACCCCCAAAATAAAGGGGAAAAGATTTTGCACACTTTAGATGTACACAGGCAATTGCGTTATTATTTAAGCAGGACTAAGGATTTTAGGCAGTCTCAGCAGTTGTTTGTTTCTTTTGCTTTGAGTTCACAGGGCAAGCCTGTGTCAAAACAAACTATTTCTAGGTGGATTGGGTTTTGCATTGCATTTTGTTATTCCCATCATGGCAAGGAGATTCCAGCTGGGATTAGGCCTCATTCCACTAGGGCTACTGCCACTTCAACAGCATTCCTAAGGGGGGTGGCAACTAAGGATATTTTGGAGGCAGCTACTTGGAGTTCAGTGCATACTTTCTCTAAGCATTATCACCTTCCTCTCTACTCTAAGTCTAGGGCTGGTTTTGCCACAGCTATTTTGCAAGGCATGTTGTCAGCTCCTGCTTCTTTATGATTTGCCAGCCTCCCTTACCTCTGCTTTGGGATTCTACCCAATAGTTAGGACTGCAGCAATGTGGGATGAAGAACATAGTACAGTTTTGTACCTACCATAAATGTAGATGTTCGAGGATCCACATTGCTGCAGTCCAATTTACTCCTCCCTCCTTCCCTCTGTGTTTAGGGGTGGTTGTGTAGGTGAGGTTATATGCTGATAATTTTGTATATATTGTACATATTTTTGGTGCAGGTATATTGGGCCTTGTCTTTTTAGGGTCTTCTGACATCTGGGGCAAGAAAAGACTGAGGATATGACGTCGGTCATGCGCATTAGTACCCTGACGTACTGACGTCAGTCTAATGCGCCCTGACCGACGTCAGCCGTATACTTTGGTATTCGGGCCGACTGGACAGCGGACTACCCAATAGTTAGGACTGCAGCAATGTGGATCCTCGAACATCTACATTTATGGTAGGTACAAAACTGTACTTTTCCCCCTTCCACGAAGTAAAGATATCATCCAGGTGCCTGTTATAAGAAAGAATTTCTTTATAGAAATTGCTTTTGAACACATGTTCTAATTCCCAGCCCAACATGACCAGGTTAGCTTATACAGGAGTGCAGGCTGCACCCATAGCTACTCCTGTAATTTGTTGATAATATTGCCCCGCGAAGTATATATAATTGTGTTCTAATATAAGGGCCATAATCTCACAATCTAATTTAATTCTATCCTGATCAAGAGTAGAACAAGAGTACAGAACTTCTTCAAAGTATTTTAAACTTTCGTCCTTGGGTATACTAGGAAACAAATCTTGAACATCAATAGTAAGGAAAACTATATCCTTGGACCATCACTCAGGGGTGATTTTAGCTAAAAAATCCCAAGAATCTTTCACTAAATGAGGAATGCTATCCACTACATGTTTAACCATCCTGTCTACAAACTTCCAAATTATGTGTTTTAGACCCATTGCCTGCCACTATGGGTCTAAAAGGCGGTTGGTTCACATTTTTGTGTACCTTGGGGATACCAAAGATGGCAGGCACTCTAGGATGTTTGTTGATGAAACAGTTATAAGTATCCAAATCTATTCTGTTTTCCAAAACATATTCTTCTAAGAAACTATCTATTCTACTGTAGGAAATGTGTATTTGATTAATGGACACCTGTAAATATTTGTCCTCACAAAAAAGTATAGATTGCATCATGTTAGTGTAATCTTCAGAATTGTATATTACAATTCCCCCTCCTTTGTCAGGGGTCATAATACGTATATTTTTGTCACCCCTTAATTCATTTAACAAATTTTTCTCTTTTGTATTTAAATTGTGATGCAGCTTCTTGTTAGTAGCCCATAACTGGTAAACATCTTCTTTGACAGCCCTTTCAAAACTAGCCACCAAATGATGTAAAGGGGGGTTGCAAACACTGTTTTTGTTTTTCAAGACAGGTGGATTAAACAAATCCTTAATTTTATTGTCACTATTGAAAAACAGAACTTTGAAGTTTAATTTCCTGGTATGCATATGTATATCAACTAGTGCAGCTGCTATATCGGGTATTTTACTAGGAACAAATTTAAAACCTTTTAAAAACAAAGAGAAAAAAATCTTCGTTAATAGTTCGGTCACTATAATTGTATATATTGAATCCTTTAAAATTCTGAATATTGTGAATGGTATTAATTAGTACCTCCGTTTGCCTCTCATTGAATTGACTTGTACTCGATGTGTTCCCATCCCTTGATAAGGTGTCTGTTGTCCTTTCATGTTTCTGCTTGCTATTCTCTCCGAGCGTCTTACTAAGTGAAAACCCTGAAAATCTACTGGATCAGTTAGTTCTTCATCAAGAAAAGGTTCAGGGTTAAGTTCACCTCCTTCCCCGAACTTGGTAACCTTAACTGACTCTTGCACATTCACCCTGGAGTCATTTTCATTTCCCACAAAAGGTCTCTTAGTAGGGTATGCATTGTGATGTTTATATTGGTTAACATCCCTTTCTAATTTCCTTTTCTTTTTTTAAAAAATTCCATTACATTTTTTCTCCACCCTAATAATAATCTTTTCAAACAATCCTTCGTTTTGATCAAACAACAAATCTGTAGTAATACATTTGTGTAAATGAACAATCTCCCATGTAGGACACAACCAGTACTTGCCAGAAATTCCTGCAGCTCCTTCAGTGTTGCTGTAGGTCTCTTGGCAGCTTCCCTGACCAGTTTTTGTCTTGTCGTTTCATCAATTTTGGAGGGATGCCCAGTTCTTTGTAACATCACTGTTGTCCCATATTTTCTCCACTTTTTGATGACTGTCTTCACTGTGTTCCAAGGTATATCCAATGCTGTGGAAATTTTTTTGTACCCTTCAACAATGAGATCCCTTTGATGCTTTGTAAGCTCTCTGCGAACAATGGCTTTTGCCATAGCAGGTAACTGAGTAAATGTCAGGAAAATCCTACTAGAACAGCTGAACTTTATTTGAGGTTAATCATAGGTTCATAGGTAGGTACTAGGCGATCGGCCCAAGGGCCTAAGTAAGTCTAGCCAACAAGGTTCCCTGGCTTACGCCACCCAAGAAAGTTAATTTCCTGTGCCTCTGTCGAGCAGAGCCACAGAAGTGATCCCTGTGGTGTATTTCCTATTTCCCATCCACTCATCAAGATTTTTTCTTGAAGAGTGCTAATGAGGAACTTTGCTTGACATAGATGGGTAGCTTGTTCCAGAGTATAGGAAGTCTCTGGGACAGGAATCTATCCCTCTAGCATGTCCTGCTTATTGTGGTGACAAGGTTTAGGTCCCTAGAGCGTGTAGCTCGGAGGGATTTCTTAAGGTGTAGCATGTCCAACAGCTGTAGGTTTAACATAGCTTTATATGTTGGGCAGAGACCGCCTCAGAGTAGGCGATATGCTGCAGATTAAAGCTGGAGTTTTTTTTGAGATGGTCAGTGTAGGGCATTTGTTTGAGGCCAGTAATCCTCTTTGTGAGGTACTTCTGTGGCCTTTCCAGCTGCTGCAGATGTCTTGTGAGGTACATCCCAAAAGGGGCGTTGTATTCTATAATGGGTCTGATGAGTGCTGAGTGGAGGGAAACAATGACCTCTTTTTTCCTGGATGAGAACCCTTTTGTGATGAGGTGTGCCACATAGAAGGATTTCCCTACTACTGTGGCGACATAATTGTCATAGGAGAGACTATTGTCCACCTGAGTCCCAAGGTCTCATCACACATTCGGTGTTAAGTAGACTGCCATTTATGTGGTATTTCATGGGTACAGAGTTTTTACGAAAGGGGATGACAATGCACTTTTTGGCATTGAGCTTGAGGCCATGCCTCTGACACCAGGCATTTGTCTCAGTGAGGCTCTTCTGTAGGATGTCCACAACATTTGGGGACTCAACAATGGCTCCTAGTTTGCAGTCATCTGTGAACTTCATTAGCCAGAGGCCTTCTGTGTTAGTCTGTACTTCAGAGAAGTATATACCAAACAGGACAGGTCCCAGGAATGAACCCTGTGGTACTCCACTTGTCACTGGTTTGAAGTCAGATTTGGAGTCTGCAACTTTTACAGTGTGAGTACTGTCAGTGTGCCAGTTGGCAACCCATCTTGTGATGTAGCGATTTGTACCTAGTTTAGTGAGTTTAGCTATAATTTCAGAATGGGGGATGGTGTTGAAAGCCTTGGCAAGGTCAAGATAGGATGTGTGAACCACCTTACCCTCGTCTACGGCTTTTGTGACTGCCTCAAAGAAGTCAATCAGGTTCAGGCG
Organism: Protopterus annectens; assembly: GCF_019279795.1. Classification (NCBI taxonomy): domain Eukaryota; kingdom Metazoa; phylum Chordata; order Ceratodontiformes; family Protopteridae; genus Protopterus; species Protopterus annectens. The sequence continues at coordinate 805,622,621 of NC_056750.1, read as the reverse complement.
GCATGATCTGCCTTTCACAAACCTGAACTGGGTGGGGTCCAGAGTTTGGAGGTTACCAATGTCTTTGTTTATGAGTTCCATGATGATACATTCCATGGCCTTACAAACCAGGTTCGTCAGGCTAATAGGGCAATAGTTCCCAGGATCAGTGGTGGCTCCCACTTTGTGGAGTGGGATAACTGTTGCTGTGCACCATTCAGTGGGCACAAAGCCTGACATGAGGCTATGACTGAACATGGTGCTTAGGTGGGGAGCCAGTTCTTTCTGAAGTTCGTGTAGAACGCAGCCTGGGATGTTGTCCGGTCCCATGGATGCTGTGTTTTTGGTTTTAGAGAGTGCAGCTTTTACGTGCATAGATGTGATTACAGGGACTCTGCATTCTTCCTGTGTAGATATGGGCCCTCTAGGGGGTGGGGGTGGGGGGGTGGGGGTAATGTTAGCACTGAACCTATCTGCCAGGATGTTGGCAATATTAATTGGTTCTGTAATTTTCATGCCGTTGTGCTGTAACTCAGAGCAGATTTGGGTGTTGCCATTGAGATTCTTGACATAGCTATAGAATGATTTGTGATTGCCCTTAGAATCAGTGGCGATTTTGTTTTCATAGCTAGCTTTGGAGGATCCTATAAGGGATCTCAGCTTCTTACTGAGGCTGACCAGGCAACTCCTCCACTCATGGGATTTTACTCTCTTTTGCAACAGTTTCTTCCTTCTGTTGTAGAATTAGTTTATGGCAGGGGACCACCAGATTGGCTTCCTTTTTTTGGAGGATAGCATCTTGGTTCTGTTTGGGATAGCATGATCCATGCACTCATGTAAGTGCTTATAGAGTGCATTTGTGTAGGATTCAGCAGTCGTAACTGTATTGTCCATCTGCATGGGTGTCATGAAGTTCACCACTTCTGTCTTGAGAAGCATGAAGTTGGCTTTGGAGACATTTTTTGCCGTGGTTTCCGTAATGGTGGGTGGGGGCGGGATGCGGATATCTAGGGTGATTAGCTTATGGTCAGATCTCACCAACGAGGAGCTGATTTCAGGTGTGGAACACTGGTCACTCATGTTGGTAATGATTAGGTCTAGGATATTGTTGCCCCTGGTGGGGGTGTGGATAAGTTGATCCAGGGCACTGTAATTTATAAATTCCAGAAAGCGTTGAGAGAAGGAGTTAGTACATGAGTAGTTTTCCCAGTTAATGATGGCGTAGTTGAAATCGCCCATTATTAGGGTGTTTGGTTGAACCCTAATATTTTCCAGTATATCAAGAAAAGAGGAGTGGGAATCCTGGGCATGGTGGGGGATCTGTAGCAAGCTACAATTTGGATTGCAGTTTTGCCCAGTGTTAGTTGCACTTGGATAACCTCGGATGCATTATGCTGTGCAACTAGCCTGGAGGTGTGGATATCCTTAATGAATATGGACACACCTCCGCCTTTGGTGTTCTGGTCCAGGTTAGATGGCCGAAAAGTGTGGTATGAATTATAGCCTGGTAATGCAGGGGTACTTTCTAGAGCCTTGAACCAGATCTCAGTCACTGCACAGATATCGATGTTCTCCATTTTAAGGAGTGCCTCGAGTGAGTGCATTTTGAGATTTAGACTTCTAGTATTGGGTAGCATTACCCTCAGTTTTTGCTTGCCTGTTCCTGTTTCAGTGGTGAATTTGTCATTTAAACCTTGCCTAAAAAAGGCACTATAGTGGCGGCAAGAGCCTTTGCCAGTATCCGGAATCCCAGGGGCGACAGGTGCAGGCCATCTCTGGCAAAGCATCGTGGTCTGTCGACCATGTTGTCCCAGGCAGAGAGATACTGGATCCCCTTAGAATGACACCAGAAGCTTAGCCAATTGTTGAAGTCGATCATTTTGTCCTTGTACTACGGTATCATTCTGGGCGATGGCAGGATGCTACTCAGGGCTAGGGTCATACCTGCCTGGGCTACAAGATCGGAGAGCTCTTCCATGTCTCTTTTCATGTAGTCCAGGGACGTACGTCTCAGGTCGTTCACACCAACATGGACAATGACAGAGTCATATTTGTACTTGTTGTGGAGTGACCTGAGTACGTGGGTTATGTGGCTGATCCTGGCACCCGACAGGCAGCTGACAGTAACCTTTTCCTTGTTTAGCCTGATGAGTGGGACATCAGTGTGCCTGACTATAGAGTCACCTATGACTAGTGTGTTGGGTATGCTGGTTTGCCTTATGGGCTGTGGTTTATTGGCACACTGAGTCTGTGGGCTCTGTGTCATTTGGGTTGTGTTGGGGGGTGGAGGTTGCTTGCGGTTCTGCTTTGGAGGTCTCTGTTGCTTGAGCAGATTATTATTGAGAGCCTCTGTGAATGTTTTTGTGTTTCTATGTGTGGATTTTGGTGGTGTAGGTTTAGTGGGACTATGTGATGAGTGTGGTGTGGTGCAAGTGTTTACCTTCCCCTCTTGACTGTCAAGTGCAGTCTTGGAGAAAGCTTTACCTCCAGTTTGGCTAGATAAGTGCATTTCTCACAGGTTATGGTGTTGGGTGGTAGGAGGAGACATGTCTGTGTACATGAGGCAATTGCTACATTGCCTCAAGATGCCCAAATTCATCAGATAAACAGGAGAGAACACTGGGAGCTGATCCTTGGGACATGCCTGAATAAAAACTACTTTCCTCTAGACAAGTGAGGAAAGTGAGTGTAAGAGCTGTTTTTCTCTAAGCAAGTGAGGAAAGTAAGCACAAAAACTGTTTTCCTCTAGGTAAAGAGGATGGCAGAATCTCTTTAACTGATGGCAGGTGTGTACCCAAGAAGACTGAATGTTGTAATTAAATCAAAAGGTACTTCAACAAAGTATTAGTTTAAAGGTGTGCACACTTATGCAATCAGCTTATTGTATGTTTTTTATTTTTTTTATATTTTCCCTTAACAGATTTATTTTTCAATTGAATTGTACAGTTTATATGTCACATTAAAGGTGGGAAAAGTTTTGAAATGATTTATTGTGGTCTCAGCTTTTTATATCACAAAAACCTGGCATTTTAACAGGGGTGTGTACACTGTTTATATCCACTGTGTATGTGTATATATATATATATATATATATATATATATATATATATATATATATATATATATATATATATATATATATATATATATATATATATATATATATATATATATATAGATAGATAGATAGCGATCTCAACCTGTTGGGTTGAAATTGATCTCAACTTTTATTATATTCACGACTTTAATCTTATTGCCAAACAAAACAATGGTCTCGGTCCCTTTCAAAATATACCAGTAAACCGAAAAAAGGCACAGAGAACTTGGCTGCAGGACAAAACTTCACTTTATTCCAATGAAACACAAATAATAACACTGTGTGACCAGTTCCTCTTACGTTTTCATCAACAACTCCTTCATCAGATAAAATTGACCTCATTACACAGTTAAATGTATAACCTGTCACTGTTTGAATGAACCAATGAGAAAACATTAATTAAAAATGTAAAAGTGTGTATGTGAAATAGAAAATCATGAAAGACATAAAAACACTGTGTTGAAATGCATAAAAGGACATAAAAAATGTGTAACCAATAAATATGTACATATATAGATCTAAATATATATATATATATATATATATATATATATATATATATATATATATATACATACTCCAATATATAATAAAACCTTAGTTAAAATTCAAAAGCATTGATGTGTACTGGTAAAAAATAATGAAAAAACTACACTTAAATTCACACTTTGCATGTAAAATACATGGCCCTAAAAAATGACATTACATAAATTGAATTTTAACTAATGTTTTATTATATATTCGAGTATGTATATATATATATATATATATATTTTAGGTCTATGTATGTACATATTTATTTGTTACACGTTTTGTATGTCCTTTTATGCATTTCAACACAGTGTTTTTATGTCTTTCATGATTTACTATTTCACTTACACACTTTTACATTTTTAATTAATGTTGTTTTCTCATTGGTTCATTCAAACAGTGACAGGTTATATATTTAATTGTGTAATGAGGTCAGTTTTATCTGATGAAGGAGTTGTTGACGAAAACGTAAGAGGAACTGGTTACACAGCATTATTATTTGTGTTTCGTTGGAATAAAGTGAAGTTTTGTCCTGCAGCTGAGTTCTCTGTGCCTTTTTTGGGTTTAATCTTACTGCCCCAGTGAGTTTTCAAGGCTCTTCTTGACCCGGACTGCACTCCTAATCCCAGGACTGATCCCTCTGACACTGATCTCATCTTAATTAAGATCAGCATTAAGCTACTAAGTGAGATGGCATTGCCTGACATCAGTCTCAGTGCTGGTAATCTTTTTCCACTGCTCCTCTTCTGCTTTATTCTTTCAGGCCATCACTTGATCTGTCACTTCCTTTGTCCGTGGAGTACTCTGAGTGAGCTGGGGCCAGTATGGATTGTAAAGTAGTCCGGGGGGGGGTTAATTGCTTCTACTGCTGAGGGAGAGTATTTAAGACCTACCCCTTGTCCCCCCACCACTGTTTTTGCCAGCAATGTTCAAGGGCCATTCTCCCCTCGGTGGACCACAACTCTTCCTCAGGCAGTGTATTCAGCAAACACTCTCACCCCTAGATGGGCACACCCATCCCTCCCTGACAGTATCTCAAATGTCTGAGCTGCTGTTTGAACCTGGGCTTCCTGGGCTGGAGACACCCATCCCTCCCTGCCAGTATCTCAAATGTCTGAGCTGCTGTTTGAACCTGGGCTATCTGGGCTGGAGTTAGGGTTTTATCTATGTCACAGTGCTGGCTCACCGTTGATAATCTTGACCTCAAACTTTTTGATAAAAGTTTACCAAATTTTGCAACCTCAATGTAATGTTCCATGTGTTGTTTGTGATTCTTCTGCTATCATCCCTTCAGTAAAACTCTAAGCCTTGTATTCATTCACACCTCAATCTACGCATTTTGTACAAAAGCTTGGGGCTGAGATTTAAGTAGTTCCCAATGAAATTTCCACTTTATTTTCAGTACTCCTTCATTTAAAATGTCAACAGAACTAGCAGCTAGCCTTTAACTTCCTGTATTTTAACATAAGAAATGGAGATTAAATTTATGTTAGCATATTTAGTTTTATGTAAGACAAGCACTGCGGTATTGTTCCAGTTTAGTTGAGCTCTTCCATCCTTCTTCTGTTTCATCTAACATAATGTCTTTGTAATTAATAAATTAAACTAAAATGAGTCATTTTACATCACTCTACTGTGGACAGTAATGATGCATATTCTTAATGAAGTATTAAAGCAGCCCATTAGCCCACACCTCACTGATCACAAGTTGTCAGCAGCACTGCATGCGAATGGCAGCTTGTAACATGAAGAAGAGAAATGCTGGCTTATACCATGTGGTGAGTACAAAGAAACTGCATAGTCAACGATCTTAAAATAAAAGATAACCCCTGCCTATGTAAACATATGATTAAACGAGCTATGCATGAAGCATGGCTCTCATATGACTTAGAAGTATTAAATGTTGGAGAGTATGAAGCTGTGCTGACACTTATGTCATCATCTGAGCATTTTTTAACAACCACGGTCCTGTTATTTAATGGGACTCCAAAACAAATACAAATAAAATATGCCTACATGGATGGGCTATAAGCAGTGCCAAAATAAGGATTCTTCAGACCACAGTCCATTGCCTTAACCACTACACCGCTGAGCTGCCGGCCTACAATTGCTGCACTGATGTCTTAGCACAGCAATGGTCTTCCAGCATTCTCGTGGCACAGCTCCTTTTCTGTTAACACTGTTGGAAGCCAATTGAATGCAGGGTCACAGGCACACCAGACTGATACTTGAGCTTGCTGAGATGTTGTTCAGTGGCATCTGCTTGATACTTCATTAAGATGACGAATCTTACAGAAGTAATGGAGAAGTCCTCAGAGTTAATAAAACGGTATCAAAATCAGTGCGTAGTTACCAACATTCTCAGTAAGATTCCACAGCAAACTTATGGAGAAGTCCTCAGAGTTTATAAAACGGTATCAAAAGCAGTGCGTAGTTACCAACATTCTCAGTAAGATTCCACAGCAAACTTATGGAGAAGTCCTCAGAGTTAATAAAATGGTATCAAAAGCAGTGCTTAGTTACCAACATTCTCAGTAAGATTCCACAGCAAACTTTTCAGAGTTTATGCTCTGTCGACAACAAAAAGGAGGAAGTGACCAGTGGTATGAGGCTCCTCAGCAAGTCCAGGAGTAATGTCCATTCATTGTAGGTGATTGGAAAGCTTAAGTTGGTAGTGAAAGTACAAGTGGAATAATGGGCAAATGGCACATAGAGTAGTGGAATTCTGAATGGACACTTCACTGGTCATAAACACTTTCTGAAGCCTAACAGATGGCTTTGCATGGGCTATCACAACATGGTCAATACTGAAAACAGATTGCCTATAAACTTTTGTAGTCAGAGATTGAGGAATTGTATACAGTCAGCCAAAAATAACCTGAGCTGACTGTGGCTCAAACCATCAACTTCTCATTATAAAGTTTAGAATTAAAATAAAACAAGAAAGGCCTCCCGGCCAGCTCGATAGAATCTCAATTATACGCCAAATGAATAAGTAGGGAAAGTGAAGAACAGATTTAAGTAAGAAGACCTGGTGGATAGATCGTGTTAAGAACTATGATGAGAAGTTTGTGATGTTGTCCCAGGGTGGCAACAAAAAATGTTCAAAACGGAATGTCACGAACGTAAAATGACTCTGTAGGGAGACTTTAGAAGTGGCTAAGAAAAGGAGGACAGCCTGTATGCCAAAATGAATGCAAAGTTTTAGAGAATAGCAAAAAGAGGTAAGGATGCATATTTAAATGACTACTGCACGTATTGACGTAATATAATAGGATGGGAAATCTAAGAGATCTCTTCAAGAAGATTGGAGATATTAAGTAAAACTTCCAGGTAGAAATGGCATCAGGTATGACAATGAGATAGATCTAGCAGAAACAGAGAATAATAAGAGGCAGTGACAGGAATAACAACTAAGCAAAAAAGGGCCCTACTATGATACTGATACATATGATTGCATGTTCCCTGATGTAGAGCCACACATCCTAGACAGTGCCATTAAATGGCTCCTAGAAATCTTTGCTAATAACAAGGTTGCAGGACTTGATGGAATTCCAGGTGAACAGTCTAAACTCTTTGCAACTGATGCTGTTACAGTGTTGCTTGAAATCTCCCAACAAAGTTAGAAAATGCAACAGAAGCCATTGGGTTAGAAAACATCAGTTTATATTATAATCCAAAAAAGGAAAATTATCAACTTGTTTGATAGCACTTGTTTCACGTGAGATCAAGGTAATGCTCAAGCCCCTGCAAGCTAAACTCCTGCAACGCATGGGCCAAGAGCTGCCAGGTGTACAAGTTGGTTTTAGACGGGGCAGCTACATCAGAGATCAGGCTGTCAATACCATCTGATAATAATGAAAGCAAAGTAGTTTTAGAAAAACATTTCCTTCTGCTTCAGTGACCAGAGAAAAGCATTGGAATGTGTAGAGTGTAACAAGCTATGTCAAGTTATTAGAGTAATGGGGATATTGGGTCACCTTATATACCTTCTGAGGAATCTGTACAAACAACAAGGAACAGCTAGAACCAAATATGGAATAGCTGTTTCAAATCTGGGAGATGAGAATGACAAGGCTGTATATTGTCACCTTAATTATTCAAGGTTCATACATTTTATACTAAGCCGTTGATCTAGTTGACCACTTGTAGCCTAGCCAGCAATTCTGCCGATTACACAAATACCAGACCCTGACCTAGCATCAGCCCTTTTCCATAATGGCCTGAGGAGGCTGTGCCCTGGATGTACTTATGATCACCCATTCAGTCATTCAGATTATGCTTAAAATAGTCACGTAACTATTCTGCTTATCCTCTACGGGGAATGTATTCCAAAAAAGAAAGATCGCTATCCTGCCAACATGTCCTATTTACGTTTTGGTGGAAGATTAAATCTCTTGAGTGGGTGTTTAGGGTGGTATTAGTTTTGTGGATAAGCAGAAGGTTACAAATGGCAGGATCTTTCAAGGTTTTGTAGGGCAAAGAAGAGATCTCTTCTTATCACTAGGTAAGAAATGTTGACACTTTCAGGAGGTCATGGTAACTCATCCATGGATCTATGTCAGAAGATCGACTTTTCAAAAAGTCGAATTTCATATGGTCCAGACTATATGATCAACTTTCCAAAAAGTCAAACAAGACAAAACAACAAAAATGACACCCTCTGCATATTATGCAATGGATATAAAAAGTATACACACCCCTGTTAAAATACCAGGTTTTTGTGATTTCTGATAAAATCCTCCAAAGCTAGTTACGAAAACAAAATCACCACTGTTTCTAAAGACCACCACAAAGCATTCTATAGCTATGTCAAGAATCTCAATGGCAACACTCAGATCTGCTCTGAGTTACAACACAATGGCACTAAATATACAGACCCATCTGATATTGCTAGTGCTAAGTTTATCCCCCTCTCACCCCCTAAAGAGCCCATTTCTATACCAGAAGAATGCAAAGTTCCTGTAATCATGGTTGCACAGGTAAAAACCACACTCTCCAAAGCCAAGAACACAGCATCCATGGGACCAGACAACATCCCAGGCTGCGTTCTACATGAACTACAGAATGAACTGGCACCCCACCTAAGTACCATGTTCAATCATAGCCTCACCTCAGGCTTTGTGCCTGCTGAATGGTGCACAGCGACGGTTATCCCACTTCACAAGGGGGAACTGCCGTCTCAGCCTGACGAGCCTGGTCTGCAAGGCCATGGAACGTATCATCATGGAACTTATAAACAAAGACATTGGTAATCTCCAAACTCTGGACCCCACCCAGTTCAGGTTTGTAAAAGGCAGATCATGTCTCCTAAACCTGATAGACTTCTTTGAAGCAGTCACCAAAGCCGTAGACAAGGGTAAAGTGGTTCACACAGCCTATCTAGATCTTGCCAAGGCTTTCAACACCATCCCCTACTCTGGAATTATAGATAAACTCACTAAACAAGGTATAAATCCCTATGTCACAAGATGGGTTGCCAACTGGCTCACTGACAGAACCCACACTGTGAAAGTAGCAGACTCCAAATCCGACTTCAGACCAGTGACAAGTGGAGTACCACAGGGTTCAGTCCTGGGTCCTCTCCTGTTTGTATTTACTTTTCTGAAGTACAGGCTAACACAGAAGGTCTTTGGCTAATGAAGTTCGCAGATCACTGCCAACTAGGAGCTATAATCGAAACTCCTAACGATGTGGACATCCTACAAAAGGGCCTCACTGAGACAGATGCCTGGTGTCAAAGCCATGGCCTCAAGCTCAGTGCCAAAAAGTGCATTGTCATCCCCTTTGGTAAAAACTCTGTACCCATGAACTACAACATAGGCGGTAGTATACTTAACACCAAAAGTGTGATGAGACCGTGGACAGTAGTCTCTCCTTTGATAATCACATCGCCACAGTAGTCAGGAAATCCTTCTACGTGGCACACCTCATCACAAAAGGTTTTTCATCCAGAAAAAAAAGAGGTCATTGTTCCCCCTCTACTCATCACTCATTAGAGCCATTATATAGTACCACTCCCCTTTTGGTATGTACCTCACAAGACATCTACAACAACTGGAAAGGCCACAGAAATACCTCACAAAGAGGATTACCAGCCTCAAACAGATGCCCTACACAGACCGTCTCAAAAAACTCCAGCTTTACTCCGTCGCATATCACCTACTCCAGAGGTGATCTCTGCCTAACATACAAAGCTATGTCAAACCCAGAGCTGTTGGACATGCTCCACTTAAAGAAATCCCAATCCGTCCGAGCGACATGCTCTAGGGACCTAAACCTTGTCACCACAATAAACAGAACATGCCGGAGGGATAGATTCCTGCCCCAGAGACTTCCCATACTCTGGAATAAATTATCTATCTATATCAAACAAAGCTCCTCATTAGCACTCTTCAAGACAGATCTTGATGATTGGATGGGAAATAGGAAATTCACCCTGGGGATCACCACTGTGGCTGTGCTCGACAGTGGCACAGGAAAATGATTTTCTTGGGTGGCAAAAGCCAGGGTACTTTTTTGGCTGGGCTTGTATAGGCCCCAGTACAACCTGTACAATTCACTTGAAAAACTAACAAATGTGTTAGGGGAAAAAATATAAAAAATAAAAAAACATACAATAAGTTGGCTGCATAAGTGTGCACACCCTTAAACTAATACTTTGTTGAAGCACCTTTTGATTTAATTACAGCATTCAGTCTTCTTGGGTAGGAGTGCATCAGCATGGCGCATCTTGACTTGGGAATATTTGCCCACTCTTCCTTGCAAAAGTGCTCCAAATCTGTCAGATTGCGAAGGTATCTGTTATGCACAGCCCTCTTCAGGTCACCCCACAGATTTTCTATTGGATTTAGGTCTGGGACTCTGGCTGGGCCATTCCAAAACTTTAATTTTCTTCTGATGGAGCCATTCTTTTGTTGATTTGGATGTATGCTTGGGGTCATTGTCATGTTGAAAGGTCAAATTCCTCTTCATCTTTAGCTTTCTAGCAGACGCCTGAAGGTTTTGGGTCAAAAGTGACTGGTATTCGGAAATGTTCATAATTCCCTCCACCTTTACTAAAACCCCAGTTCCAGCTGAAGAAAAGCAACCTCAAAGCATGATAGTGCCACCACTATGCTTAACTGTGGAGATGGTGTTCTTTTGGTGATGCGAAGTGTTGTTTTTGAGCCAAACGTACCTTTTGGAATTGTGGCCAAAAAGTTCAACCTTGGTCTCATCAGACCATAACACATTTTCCCACATGCTTTTGGGAGACTCGATGTATTGTTTTGTAAAGTTTAGACAGGCCTGGATGTTTTTCTGTGTAAGAAAAGGCTTCTGTCTTGCAACCCTACCCCATAGTCCAGATGTATGGAGAATACAGGAGAGTGTTGTCACATGTAGTATACAACCAGTACTTGCCAGAAATTCCTGAAGCTCCTTCAGTATTGCTGTAGGTCTCTTGGCAGCCTCCCTGACCAGTTTTCTTCTTGTCTTTTCATCAATTTTGGAGGGACATCCAGTTCTTTGCAATGTCACTGTTGTCCCATATTTTCTCCACTTTTTGATGACTGTCTTCACTGTGTTCCATGGCATATCTAATGCTGTGGAAATTTTTTGTACCCTTCTCCTGACTGATACCTTTCAACAATGAGATCCCTTTGATGCTTTATAAGTTCTCTGCGAAGCATGGCTTTTGCTGTAGCAGGCAACTGAGTAAATGTCAGGAAAATCCTGCTAAGACAGGCAAACTTTATTTGGGGTTAATCAGAGTCTCTTTAATTGATGGCAGGTGTGTACCCAAGAAGACTAAATGCTGTAATTAAATCAAAAGGTGCTTCAAATTATTAGTTTAAGGGTGTGCACACTTATGCAATCAGTTTATTGTAAGTTTTTTTTTTTTACATTTTTCCCCCTAACAGATTTGTTTTTCAATTGAATTGTACAGGTTATAGGTCACATTAAAGATGAGAAAAGTTTTGAAATGATTTATTGTGGTCTCATTTTTTATATCACAAAAAACTGGCATTTTAACAGGGGTCTGTATACTTTTTGTATCCACTGTATGTAAGTAAAGGTATCTGAAAAGGTTTCTAGCCTAAGGCTCTAAATGACTGGACTGTCCAGGCCAATAGAGCTCCTGTCCGATCACTGCATGTTTGACCTCGGTTATACCTTAGGCTTTGTCTCTTTTGGCAGTGGCACCCTTCCCATCTACCAGGATAAGATACAGACTTGTGATATGTACAAATGTTGTCTCTAAACAACCCACCACTTTCACAGTGCTATACAACCTAAGACCTCTGTTCTCCCCTGCCTTAGTCGACAAGACCATACATGCCCCATTTGGTTATATCTTAAGCATTTAACACAAAACTTGGGCACATATCTGAACCTGTGGGTTCCCCATTTCTTTTGCAATCTACTAGGGTGGCTTAGCCTGCCCCATTGGTCCCCCTATATCCACGTGCAGTGCTGAGTACCCTCTCCTATACAATGGCAACCTGCTAGCTAGGTAAAAGTCTCCTCAGCAGTGTTAGACCCCCCCCCCCCAATCTGCCAACTAATAACTTTCTTGGGCATAGTATTGTTATGGAAAAATATATTGTGTCATGATTATTCACAAAATGCATATTAACTTTCAGTTTCATCACAAATAAGTCAAATAAAATGCTTATAATATGCTTATGTTGAAAATGAAATACAGATGCATGATTATACAAAATACAGTTTCACATAAGTTGTAGATTTATATTTCAAATGCCGTACAACTGCATTCTCTTTTCATAGGTTCATAGGTAGGTACTAGGCTATCGGCCCTAGGGCCTATACAAGCCTAGCCAAAAAGGTACCCTGGCTTTCGCCACCCAAGAAAATTATTTTCCTGTGCCCCTGTCGAGCAGAGCCACAGAGGTGATCCCCAGGGTGAATTTCCTATTTCCCATCCAATCATCAAGATTTTTCTTGGAGTGCTAATGAGGAGCTTTGTTTGATATAGATAGGTAGCTTGTTCTAGAGTATGGGAAGTCTCTGGGACAGGAATCTATCCCTCCAGCATGTTCTGTTTATTGAGGTGACAAGGTTTAGGTCCTTAGAGCCTGTAGCTCGGAGGGATTGGGATTTCTTTAAGTGGAGCATGTCCAACAGCTCTGGGTATGACATAGCTTTGTATGTTAACTGAAATTCATTATCACGTTATAGTGTACTGACAGAAAACTGAAGGCAAAGTAAGTGCTGAAGGAGTTAAGGGATGTTACTATGTTGAAAAGAATTTGATTTCAGAATGTAATGGAGGGAGGAAAGAAAACAATATGCCAAGAATCTTTTGTAAGCTCTGGCCTTCTCAGGCTCGGGGATGAATCACTGCAAGAACTGTAAGATAGTTTGTGCTGGTACTGAATGATACAAGGTCAAAAGACAGATTGTTAGGCTAGGTGGTCTGTGTTTTAAAGACATATTTTTCAAGTGTTCACGTGAAGCTCTAAGCGAGAAGCAAGAGGGCACAAATTATTTTAAAATTGTATGATTTGTTAAAAGCTATGCTACGTCAAAGTTCAGCAGGCATGACATTGATAAAAGATATACGAGTAGTATTTTAAAATTGTATGATTTGTTAAAAGCTATGTTCATAGGTTGATACTAGGCTATCTGCCCTAGGGCATTTATAAGCCTAGCCAGAGTATGTTTGGCTTTCTCCACCCTTTTAGATTAGTTGACTGTGCCGCTGTATAGCAGGTCACAGAAGGTAGCCCTTTTAAGGTTTGTTTACTGTACCTCTGTCAAGCAGCGACACAGAAGAGATCTCAGGGGTAAACTTACGATCTCCCATCCTTTCATCAAGATTTCTCTTGAAGAGGGTCAGTGAGGGGCTCTGCCTGACATGGATTGGGATTTTGTTCCAGAGTGAGGGGAGCCTCTGGGATATGAATCTGTCCCTCCAGCATGTCCTATTTATTTCTGTGCTGAGGTTCAAGTCCCTGGAGCATGTAGCTCTAAGGGATTTAGATTTCCTGAGGTGAAGCATGTCTATTAACTCTGGGATGGACATGGCTTTATACGTCAGACATAGATCGCCTCTGAGTAGGCGGTACGCAAGTAAGTAGAGCTGGAGTTTCTTTAGCCGAACTGCATAGGGCATCTGTTTGAGCCCCTTGATCCTCTTGGTGAGATACTTTTGGGGTCTTTCCCGTTGCTGAAGGTGTCTGGTAAGGTACATCCCAAACGGGGCATTGTACTCAATTATGGGCCTGATAAGTGATGAGTAGAGGGGCACAATGACCTCTCTTGATCTAGATGTGAACCCTTTCATGATAAGGTGGGCTATATAGAAGGTCTTTCTAACCACTTTGGCAACGTGATTGTCAAAGGAGAGATTGCTATCTTCTTGGGTCCCCAAGTCCCTAATTACTACTTCCGTACTTAATGGATTAACACCTATGTGGTAAATTGTGGGCACTTTGTTTTTTCTAAAGGGGATGACTATGCACTTTTTGGCATTTAGCTTTAGGCCATGGGTCTGGCACCAATTATCCATCTCTGTGAGACCCTTTTGGAGGATGCTTGTGTCAATTGGAGAGTCGATTATAGCACCCAGTTTGCAGTCATCTGCGAACTTGGTCAGTCATAGTCTACCCGTGTTAGCCTGTACCTCGGAGAAATATATACCGAACAAGAGAGGTCCCAGGAATGAGCCTTGTGGGACACCACTTGTAACTGGTTTAGAGTCTGACATGGCAACTGCTATTCTGACCATGTGGGTTCTATCCCTGAGCCAGTTTGCAACCCATCTTGTGACATAGGGGTTGATATTTAAGCTGGTGAGCTTATTTATGATGCCCAAGTGGGGTATTGTGTCAAAGGCCTTTGTGAGGTCCAGGTAGGCTGTGTGGACTACCTTCCCTTCATCTATGGCTTTGGTAACTGTTTCAAAGAAGTTGACCAGGTTCAAGAGGCAAGACCTGCCCTTAACGAAGCCAAATTGGGTAGGATCCAGTGTCTGGAGGTTCCCAATGTCTTTGTTTATGATTTCCATGATACGTTCCATAGCTTTGCAGACCAGGCTAGTCAGGCTTATAGGGCGATAGTTTCCGGGGTCTGTTGTGGCACCACCTTTGTGGAGTGGGACCACTGTTGCTGTACGCCATTCCTTGGGAACATATCATATGTTACGTCAAAGTTCTGCATGCATGACATTGATTAAAGATATACGAGTAGTATTTTAAAATTGTATGATTTGTTAAAAGCTACGTTACGTCAAAGTTCTGCATGCATGACATTGATAAAAGATATAGAAGTAGTATTTTAAAATTGTATGATTTGTTAAAAGCTATGTTACGTCAAAGTTCTGCATGCATGACATTGATAAAAGATATAGAAGTAGTTTAAAATTGTGTGATTTGTTAAAAACTATGTTACGTCAAAGTTCTGCATGCATGACATTAATAAAAGATATACAAGTAGTATTTTAAAATTGTATCATTTGTTAAAAGCTATGTTACTTCCAAGTTCAGCATGCATGATATTGATAAAAGATATATGAGTAGTATTTTAAAATTGTATGATTTGTTAAAAGCTATGTTACGTCAAAGTTCTGCATGCATGACATTGATAAAAGATATACAAGTAGTATTTTAAAATTGTATTTGTTAAAAGCTATGTTACGTCAAAGTTCTGCATGCATGACATTGATAAAAGATATGCAAGTAGTATTTTAAAATTGTATGATTTGTTAAAAGCTATGTTACGTCCAAGTTCAGCATTTATGATATTGATAAAAGATATATGAGTAGTATTTTAAAACTGTATGATTTGTTAAAAGCTATGTTAGGTCAAAGTTCTGCATGCATGACATTGATAAAAGATATACAAGTAGTATTTTAAAATTGTATGATTTGTTAAAAGCTATGTTACGTCAAAGTTCTGCATGCATGATATTGATAAAAGATAAACAAGTAGTATTTTAAAATTGTATGATTTGTTAAAAGCTATGTTACGTCAAAGTTCTGCATGCATGACATTGATAAAAGATATACAAGTAGTATTTTAAAATTGTATGATTTGTTAAAAGCTATGTTACGTCAAAGTTCAGCATGCATGACATTGATAAAAGATATACAAGTAGTGTTTTAAAATTGTATGATTTGTTAAAAGGTATGTTACGTCAAAGTTCTGCATGCATGACATTGATAAAAGATATACAAGTAGTGTTTTCCTTTGTTCTTTGACACTGAACTGAAATTCCAAGTAAGTGCAATATTTATTTATTATATCCATAGTCAGTATTATTTAACTCACTCAAGTGCAATATTAGACAAATAACGTAGGCATTTCAATCTGTAGTGCATTTTGTTTGACTTTCAATAGGGTAGTTAATTTAACTCGGGGGGGGGGTATTCTTTTCGTATATAAATATCGGTAAATGCCTGAGCTCTTTCTTGTTAATTATGTTTATTCCTCTACTTGTATGTGTTGTTTCACTTTCCTTTGTAATCTCAAGAACTGAGCTTATTCACAAAAATTTCTTTAGGCTACAAGCATGTAGTTCTAAATGATAATGACATTTACTTTGACTTTGAAATTTTGTAAAGGCAGTCTCCTGCATTGTTTATGTTTTTGCACATCCTGAAGCATTATTCTTGACTCAAGACAGAAAAGGTAAAACTCTTTATTTATTTGTTGCACTTTAACAGTACTAAGGGTGTGTTACCTCCTCCAAATACCTGCAAGCATTTCGTATATGGTGACCCTACATCCACTCATCCTTCCATGAAAACAAGAGCTGTTTTTTAGTAATTTATTGTCATACTTTCATCTGCCTTTCTGCTACATTCTCCAAGCTTCTTTCTGCACAACTCTGGTGTCAGTTTATAACAAACAAGCAAAGATTGTTTAATGTTGACATAATTTAAACACTCAACCAAATATGTTCAGAAACTGCTTGCATTGCTTTACCTTGAGCAAGGGAGTTAAAAACCTTGCCCACTGCCATTTGTCTACTTGCTGTTAATTATACAGTCTTTCAAAGTCCCTCAATAAAGCAATTCAAGTCATCACACACAATTTTGAGGGAAAAGTTTTGTACTGAACTAGGCTTCTTGGGTGTGATTATTCCACTCCCAATGACTCACATCTCTGGCATAAGATGGTCTACTTTTCATGCTGGTACTGCTTTTCTTTCAACTCTGCTTGTACCTGCTCACTCTCACTCTCACTCTCTCTCTCTGTTCCTCCAGCAACTGCATCCACTTAGCTGCTTTGACTTCCATATGCTTCAACTTGCTAGTCTCTGTAACTCCAAGCTGTTTGCCTCCTGAACACATATTCCATGCTGCATTGTGCACCATGTTGCCACCATCTCCTTTCATAGCCTGATTCCTTTTACTTTGCACTTCTTTTCCATCTGTACCATTGATATTTTGCATAGTTGTCAGATGAGCTAATTTTCTGCCTGTTCCTAAACTATATGCTGTACCCCCATGTGAGACTGCCATACCTAGGAGAAAAGAGAATATTCAGAGAAATATAATCTCGGACTTCGTATATGTAAGTCTGATCCTTCAGCCATTCAGTCTCCATGTTTTGAGACTCACTCTAGCAGGTCCTCACATTTCAAATGGTTATTTCTGGACAGATACATGCCAAAAAGGGCATTATACTCAATGATTGGCCTAATAAGGTCTGAGTAAAGGGAGCAGTGACGTCTCTAGATCTAGTTACAATCCCTTTGTTTACAAGCTGCATAATATAGACATACTTTCTTATGACAGTGGACAAATGTTGGTCAAAGGTTAGGTCGCTGTCCGCATAAGTTCCTAAATTACAAACTGGGCCAACTCAGGGTTGTACTGTCAAAGTAATAGTTACCAGGGATAGATGACTTCCCATAGGATATGCTGATGCATTTTTATTGGTATTGAGTTTCAGTTCATGATTCCAGCACCTGTTACTTGTTTGGAACAAACCTTCGTGCAGGATGGCCAAGTTATTTGGAGCTTTAACAAATGCTCCTAGCTTGCAGCCTTCTGCAAACTTAGTTAATAATAGTCATTTGCTCTTTGGTACTGTTTTTTACTTCAGAAAAGGTGATAAACAGTTGAGGTCCCAACACAGAACCTTGGGGGACCTCACTGGTAACCTGTGTCTTTGTTAAGCCAGCTTCCCCTATTTTGATCTCCTGCTGACTGCCAGACTAGTTGGCAATCCAGCAGGTGATATAAAAAATAGCTTGCATGCTTTTCAGTGAACGTTAACATTTATCCCTAAGAAAAAGTACACTGGCTACCTTTACATAAATCATTGAAATTGTGCACAATTCTGTTAACTGCATTACTGTATTAAGAATGTGGGGAGGCTACTGCCACTTATTCACTTTCAATTTTTCATTGAACTGCTTGCCACTCTAACTATAAATGTTGCATTTCACTCAGCAGAGAGTGCCCACAACTCTCAAGATTAATTGCTTGCACCTGCAGACAGCTCATCGCCAAGTAAAAGCAGCAGTGAGAAAAAGCTAACATATTTGCAGATAAATTAAAGAAGCTTTGTAAATTTTACTCAAAACACAATGTAGACTCCCTAAAGATAACTGACTGCACCCTTTCTCCTACTGATAGCATTTGCTAATTAGCAAACATTTAATAATTGTGCAGATACAAGAAACTTGCTGTTTCTATGTCTTTCATCTTTGTCTTATTTTTCAAGCCTGTTTGCTTAATAAATTGTCAATAGTTTAAACCAAGGACATTATAGGCTCATAGTTAGGTACTAGGCCATCGGCCCAAGGGCCTAAGTAAGCCTAGCCAACAAGGTTCCCTGGCTTACGCCACCCAAGAAAGTTAATTTCCTGTGCCCCTGTTGAGCAGAGCCACAGAAGTAATCCCCGGGGTGTATTTCCTATTTCCCATCCACTCATCAAGAGTTTTCTGGAAGAGTGCTAATGAGGAACTTTGCTCGACATAGATGGGTAGCTTGTTCCAGAGTATAGGAAGTTTCTGGGACAGGAATCTATCACTCCAGCATGTCCTGTTTATTGTGGTGACAAGGATGTTCTTCATCTCACATTGCTGCAGTCATAACCTGTGGGTAGTCCGCTGTCCTCGGTCGGCCCGAATACCAAAGTGTTAGGCTGGCGTCGGTCATGATCGCTCAGATCTGACGTCAGTACGCCGTGGTACTAAAGCGCATGACCGACGTCATATCCTCAGTCTTTCTTGCCGCATGGTCCGAAGCAGAAGCAGCGTTTGCAAGTGCCGTTCGGCGTCCTGAAATTTTCGTATTCTGAGTTTCAGACCGAAAACCAAGTTGGGCTAAGTACCCCGTTGGGGAATATTTTTGTCTTTTCTTGCCTCAGTTAAATCCGGATGTCAGAAAAAGTGAATAATTGTATTTCTTGTGGGAAACAGATACCTCATAGGGATTACCACTCTCTCTGTATTCCTTGCTTGGGGCCTGAGCACGACGTAGTCGGGTGTCGCTTTTGTGCTAGATTTAATAAGCGCACCATTAAACGTAGGTTAGATTGTGCTAGGCTTGTCTTCGGTAAGCGGTGTAATTACAATATGCCGTCGGATCCTCCGACGCCCGGTACCGCTAAGAAGCGCAAGGAAAAATCGGTAAAGTCCCAGCAGGATGAGTCGTCCGTTCCGAACGCCGGTTCTTTAGAAACTATGGTGGAATCTGTGGATCCAGCCGAGGTTTCAGCTGAGTCTCAGGGGGAGCCTTTACTTTTGCAAGATGTGGCCTCTCAGGAGTCGGGTCAGGCTGAGGGGGCCTCTCAGGTCGCTGTACTCCCTTCTTTGCATAAGGTGGTTAGGCCTTCCCCTTCTGTCTCTAAGGTACCTTCCAAGGTCAGGCCTGGTTTGTCTTCCTCTGGCGTCAGTCCTAGTTCTGCAGGTTCTGTACCTAACAAACACATGCTAAAGATGGCAGAAGATTTGATTACCTTAATCAGAGGTTCTATGCCCCCTCCAGATAAGAGGCCTAGGGTGGAGCCAGAGGTGGAAGGATTGGAACATTCTTCAGATTACTCAGAGTCTTCGGCTGAAGACATTCAGGATTTTCCCCCTTATTCTGATTCAGACGCAGAGGATTCTAGTCCTTCTGCTTCCCCTCCAGAGGATTTTTCTTTTTCAGAAACCCTGCATTCTATGAGGGAGCATTTTAAATGGGAAGGTCAGGATTTCTCAGATTCCCGAAAGAGGCTTAGGGAATTCTTGTTTTTACCTCCTGTTTTGGATGTTGTTCAGGATGTTTTCTCTGAGGCTTCCCTTAATCCAGACTCTTTGCCTCCTGCCCCGATTAAGCCAGATAGGTATTACAGAGTGCCAGAGGCTCATAAATATTTGTATAAGAGCCCAAGGGCTGACCCAGAAACTATTAGCCAGGGACCTAAGGGTGTCAGGGCTTCTGTTGTAAAGAATCCAGTTCCTATGGATAAAGATTCTAGAGCTTTGGATAGGTGGGGTAAAAAAGTGTATACCTCTTCCACTCTAGCAATGAGGGCTTTGAATTGCCAGTTTCATATGCTGAAGTACCAGAATTTTCTCCTTAGTCAGTTAAAATCTAAGGTAGATGCTTTGGCAGAGGGCATAGAGTGTAAGGAATTACAGGATTTGGTTCATGCCTCTGATGAGGTGGGTAAGCATTCTTTGCAGTGTGGTTTCGATGCTTTACAGGCTTCTTCCAGGGTGGCTGCCACTGGATCAGTTATTCGTAGGCACACCTGGCTTAAGGATCAGAACTTGTCAGAGCATGTTAAAGCTCGAATTTTGGATGCTCCCCTTCAGTCTGAAGTTTTGTTTGGTTCTCCTGTGGAGTCAGTCTTGAAGAAAATGGAAGACAAGGCTAAGTCTATGCAGACTGTTAAGGATTTTTTGCAGGTGCAGCCCCCTAAGTTTAGCAGAAATTGGCCTACTAAGGGATGGGCTTACCCTTCTTCTGATTTACAGTCTAGGGGCAGATCTAGACGTGGTAGGGGCAGAGCTCATGCTCAGGGTTCTTTCAGGCCTAGGACGTGGAGTTCCCCTGCACAGTCTACAGGTGAGGGCAGGGGCCAGTCCTTTCGTAAACAGACCCAATGACCTGCATCTTCAGCTGCCAGATCCTTCCTGTCTGGCAGCTCCTCTGGGAGGAAAGTTGGCACTTTTCAGGCAAAATTGGCTTTTAGTCACCCAGGACAAATGGGTGTTGGACATTATAGACCGAGGCTACAAGTTTTATTTCCACACATTGCCTCCTTTCAAAGGCATGCCAGACGTTCCTCCTCAGCAAAGGGTGGAGGCTCACAAACAGATTTCTTTACTTCTACAAATGGGGGCTATCCAGCAGGTCCCTCTGTCAGAAGTGGGCCTAGGATTTTATTCTCGCCTGTTTCTTGTACCAAAGAAAGGAAACACTTGGAGGCCAATTCTGGATTTGTCTATCTTCAACACATACCTGGACATTCCAAAATTCAAAATGTTGACTTTGCAACAGCTTCTGCCTCTGCTAGGCAAAGATCACTGGATGGTAACTCTGGATCTCAAAGAGGCTTATCTTCATATTCCTATCAGGCCCAGCTGCAGGAGATTCCTGCGTTTTCGGGCTGGGACTTTACATTATCAGTTCTCTGCATTGCCCTTTGGTTTATCTACTGCGCCCAGGGTGTTCACAAAGGTTCTGGCTCCGGTGATAGCCTTCTTAAGGTTAAGAGGAATACAAATTTATCCTTATTTGGACGATTGCCTGATTCTTGCTCAAGACAAAGACAAGCTACTTCACCATCTACAGTATGTTATGGCAGTGTTAAGGTGCCTAGGGTATTCTGTGAACGAAACAAAGTCCAGTCTAGTACCCTCTCAGGACATGTGCTTTCTGGGTGTGAGACTGAATACAGCCTCTCAGATGGCATTTTTGACCCCGGACAAGCAAAGAAATCTTACCCTTTACTTCCAACAATTGTCTCTACGGTCCAGGCTGACTGCAAGGACAGTCCTTCAAGCCTTGGGGTTCATGGCATCTTGTATTCTGGTGCTTCCCAATGCCAAACTGCATATGCGGAAGCTACAATGGTATCTCAAAAGTGTATGGACTCAACACTGCCACGATTTGGACACTGTCATTCAGATAATACCTTGCATTCAAAAGGAATTTTGTGGTGGGCTCAGGAATGTCACCTAAACAAGGGACTCTCTGTGACCCGACCAGAGGCGAGTCAGATCTTAACGACAGATGCCTCAGACAAGGCTTGGGGAGCACATCTCAATGGAAAATGGGTTCAAGACACGTGGCCTGCCAGACTTCAACATTTGCATATCAACTTGAAGGAGATGTTAGCAGTCCAATTTGCATTGATGGCTTTCAAGGATCTACTTCACCCAGGACAAGTGTTGATTCAAACAGACAACACAACTGTCATGTGGTACATCAACAAGCAAGGGGAACCCACTGCACCCTCTTTGCAGGCAAGCTATGATTTTGTGGGAGACTGCTCTCAGTTTGCACCTCACTCTTCAGGCAAGGTTTCTGCCAGGAGCACAGAACTCCTTAGCGGATGTTTTGAGCAGACAGATGGTGGATCCCCACGAGTGGAAGTTGGATCCTCATGTATTTCGACAGTTGACAGTGATTTGGGGGACTCCAGACATAGATCTGTTCGCTTCTCCACTAAATTTCCAGTTGCCAAAGTTTTGCACAAAGATGTTTCATCCAAAAGCTTGGAAAGTGGATGCTCTATCATTCAGTTGGAACAATCTTCACGTCTATGCCTTTCCTCCTCTGCCTCTCCTTCCCAAGGTGCTCTTGAAGGTCAGACAGGACAAGCCCTCCATGATTCTAATAGCTCAAGATTGGCCACGTCAGCACTGGTACCCTCTGCTGAGGAGTTTAGTACGGGAGCCTCCTTGGCCTTTGCCATCAATTCCACACCTTTTGTCCCAGGCAGGCAATCATTTCCTCAATGTCAGGATACAGTCCCTGCATCTGACAGCCTGGCATATTCTGTTCTAGACCCTGGAGGGTCGCAGCTTCCTCAACAAGTTTTGAATGTTATTTTGGAGGCCAGACGGCCTAGTACAAGGAAAGTTTATGCTGATAAATGGAGGAGATTTTTTCTTTGGAGCAAAGCAAAGAGCTTTGATGTTTCAGTGCCTAATTTGAGTGTTTCACTTCAGTATCTTACAGAATTATTAGACAAGGGTTTGTCTTTCTCCTCTGTAAAAGTTCATGCTGCAGCCATTTCTGCTCACTATGACTGTGACCCACCATTATTCTCTCATCCTTTGTTTAAGCAATTTCTTAGAGGGGCAAAGAACATAAGACCCCCACGTAGAGCTCCTACTCCTTCCTGGGATCTCAATTTTGTGTTGGAAAAACTCACTTTACCTCCTTTTGAACCTGCAGCTACACCTGAGTTGAAGTTTTTGTCTTGGAAGACTGCTTTTTTGTTGGCCATTACGTCTGCTAGAAGGGTATCTGAATTACAGGCTCTAATGACAGTTGAACCCTTCCTGATTTTTCGTAAGGATAGGGTATCCCTGCGTACTAACCCTACTTTTATGCCTAAAGTTGTTTCAAATGTAGCCTTGAACCAATCTATTCATTTGCCTACATTTTATGCTGATCCCCAAAATAAAGGGGAGAAAATTTTGCACTCTTTGGATATTCACAGGCAGTTGCATTATTATTTGAGCAGAACTAAAGGGTTCAGACAGTCTCAACAGTTGTTTGTTTCTTTTGCTTTGGGCTGTCAGGGGAAACCTGTTTCAAAACAAACTATTTCTAAGTGGATTGGCCATTGTATTGCTTTTTGTTATTCTCATCATGGTAGAGAGATTCCGGCTGGAATCAGACCTCATTCCACTAGGGCTACTGCCACTTCTACTGCTTTTTTAAGGGGTGTAGCTACTAAAGATATTTTGAAGGCAGCTACTTGGAGTTCAGTGCACACTTTTTCTAAACATTACCATCTCCCTCTTTATTCCAAATCTAGGGCTGGGTTTGCCACTGCAGTTTTACAGGGCATGTTAGCAGCTCCCGATGCTTTATGATTTTGCCAACCTCCCTTTACCTTTGCTTTGGGATTCTACCCACAGGTTATGACTGCAGCAATGTGAGATGAAGAACATAGTACAGTTTTGTACCTACCATAAATGTAGATGTTCGAAGATCCACATTGCTGCAGTCCAATTTACCCTCCCTCCTTCCCCACTGTAGTTTGGGGTGGTTGTGTGGTTTGGGTTGTAAATATTGTTTGTACATGGGTGGTTGGATGTTTTTCTGTTTTTGGCTATGGCCTTTCTTTTTAGGGCCTTCTGACATCTGGGGCAAGAAAGACTGAGGATATGACGTCGGTCATGCGCTTTAGTACCACGGCGTACTGACGTCAGATCTGAGCGACCATGACCGACGCCAGCCTAACACTTTGGTATTCGGGCCGACCGAGGACAGCGGACTACCCACAGGTTATGACTGCAGTAATGTGGATCTTCGAACATCTACATTTATGGTAGGTACAAAACTGTACTTTTAGGTCCCTGGAGTGTGTAGCTCGGAGGGATTGGGATTTTTTTAGGTGTAGCATGTCCAACACCTCTGGGTTTAACATAGCTTTATATGTTAGGCGGAGATCTCCTTGGAGTAGGTTATATGCTACAGAGTAAAGCTGGAGTTTTTTTAGATGGTCAGTGTAGGGCATCTGTTTCAGGCCAGTAATCTTCTTTGTGAGGTACTTCTGTGGCCTTTCCAGCTGCTGCAGATGTCTTGTGAGGTACATTCCAAAAGGGGCATTGTACCCTATAATGGGTCTAATGAGTGCCGAGTAGAGTGGAACAATGACCTCTTTTTTCCTGGATGAGAACCCTTTTGTGATGAGATGTGCCACATAGGATTTCCTGACTACTGTGGCAATGTGATTATCAAAGGAGAGACTACTGTCCACCTGGGTCCCAAGGTCTCTTATCACACATTCAGCATTAAGTAGACTGCCGTTTATGTGGTAGTTCATGGGTACAGAGTTTTTACCAAAGGGGATGACAGTGCAATTTTTGGCATTGAGCTTGAGGCCATGCCTCTGACACCAGGCATCTGTCTCAGTGAGGCCCTTCTGTAGGATGTCCACATCATTTGGGGACTTGACTATGGCTCCTAGTTTGCAGTCATCTGTGAACTTCATTAGCCAGAGGCCTTCTGTGTTGGCCTGTACTTCAGAGAAGTAGATACCAAACAGGAGAGGTCCCAGGACTGAACCCTGTGGTACTCCACTTGTTACTAGTTTGAAGTCAGATTTGGAGTCTGCAACTTTTACAGTGTGGGTTCTGTCAGCGAGCCAGTTGACAACCCATCTTGTGTTGTAGGGATTTATACCTAGTTTAGTGAGTTTAGCTGTAATTCCAGAATGGGGGAATGGTGTTGAAAGCCTTGGCAAGGTCAAGATAGGCTGTGTGAACCACCTTACCCTCGTTTATGGCTTTGGTGACTGCCTCAAAGAAGTTGATCAGGTTCAGAAGACATGATCTGCCTTTCACAAACTTGAACTGGGTGGGGTCCAGAGTTTGGAGGTTACTATTGTCTTTGTTTATAAGTTCCATGATGATACGTTCCATGGCCTTGCAGGCCAAGCTAATAGGACGTTAGTTCCCAGGATCAGTGGTGGCTCCCCCTTTGTGGAGTGGAATAACTGTTGCTGTGCATCATTCAGTGGGCACAAAGCCTGACGTGAGACTATGATTGAACATGGTGCTTAGGTGGGGAGCCAGTTCATTCTGATGTTCGTGTAAAATGCAGCCTGGGATGTCTTGTTCCTTGGATGCTGTGTTTTTGGTTTTAGAGAGTGCAGCTTTTACCTGCATAGTTGTGAGTACAGGGACTCTGCATTCTTCCTGTATAGATGTGGGCCCTGTAGGGGATGAGAGGGGGGATAATGTTAGCACTGTACCTATCTGCCAGGATGTTGGCAATATCATTCGGTTCTGTAATTTCCATGCTGTTGTGCTGTAACTCAGAGCAGATCTGGGTGTTGCCATTGAGATTCTTGACATAGCTGTATAATGCTTTGTGGTTGCCCTTAGAATCAGTGGTGATTCTGTTTTCATAGCTAACTTTGGAGGATCTTATAAGGGATCTCAGCTTCTTACTGAGGATGACCAGGGAGCTCCTCCACTCATGGGATTTTACTCTCTTCTGCAACAGTTTCTTCCTTCTGTTGTAGAGTTTGTTTATGGCAGGGGACCACAAGATTGGCTTCCTTTTTTTGGAGGATAGCATCTTGGTTCTGTTTGGGATAGCACGATCCATGCACTCGTGTAAGTGCTTACAGAGTGCATTTGTGTAGGATTCAGTAGTCGTAACTGTATTTTCCATCTGCATGGGTGTCATGAAGTTCGCCACTTCTGTCTTAAGAAGCTTTTCCAGTGTATCAAGAAAAGAGAAGTGGGAATCCTGGGGCATGGTGGGAGATCTGTAGCAAGCTACAATTTGGATGGCAGTTTTGCCCAGAGTTAGTTGCACTTGGATAACCTCGGATGCATTATGCTGCACAACTAGTCTGGAGGTGTGGCTGTCCTTAATGAATATGGGCACACCTCCACCTTTGGTGTTTTGGTCCAGGTTGGATGGCCGAAACATGTGGTATGAGTTATAGCCTGGTAATGCAGGGGTGCTCTCTAGAGCCTTGAACCAGGTCTCAAGTCACTGCACAGATATTGATATTCTCCATTTTAAGGAGTGCCTCGAGTGAGTGCATTTTTAGATTTAGACTTCTAGCATTGAGCAGCATTACCCTCAGTTTTTACTTGCCTGTTCCTGTTACGGTGGTGAATTTATCATTTGAACCTTGCCTAAAAAAGGCACTATAGGGGCAGCATCTGGACACCCACCTGTGTAAAAACAAGACAAATTACTATCTTAATTCTGCACATATCAATACACTTTTACATCTCACCCGAGCAGGCCAACATCATAACATTACATTAATTTTAACGTACTTAGGACCAGGCTTTCTTAACTTGCTGCAGTGTAAATGTGAAGTCTGTTCATTTTACAAGAAGAAAGATTATTTGCTTGTTTTAACATCTTAACACACAGAGCAGTCACCGACAAGACTCCTCTCATCTCACATTTAAAATGCCATGACTGTGCAGCATATAAAACTACTTTACAATATAACATGCAATTTGTGTCATTAAACTTTTTATACAAATACACAAAAATTGTTTTACTTATAGTTACATTCTCATTCCTTACAGTGTCCTTCTAAACATTAATGACAAAATGGGTTATATGCTTTACAGTTCACACATAAGTTTAACTAAGTCAACAAAACTCCAGTCTTTCTCAACCATTTTTTCTTATGAAGCACCATTTCACATCTATTCCTATATCTAGTGGGACTGATGGTTTACACTCTTCAATTTATTCATGAATATCAGTGTTGCTGGTCTTCTTCCTTATCATCTCCATCTCTCAACAATGGTCTCTAGTTCAAGTCCATGTTGTAAAGACTTTCTATGGGGTTTGATATCAGAAGAATGAGTAACAGACTCAACTTTTGCATGCTAGTTCACTCTTTGTTAAATTATTTCCTCCTTTGACAATTCTGCATCAAAAATGTCTTTGATCCTCCAGGGAAAAATATCCTTAAAATAGACGGATAAAGCAATTTAAATCTTACACCTACCTCTTAACATTCCCTAATTGCTGTGATAAATCCACTTCTCTCTTGTCTGGTGTACAGTGAAGAATAATTTTCCACACCTACTTTGTCTTCAGTTTTTAATACTTTTCCTTTTCGCCACAGTTTCATCACTAGCAACTCTTTCTGATGATGTGATTGCATCTTTACTTAATACGGCTCTTGAATGCTTTCTCATGGCCTGGTTTGGGATATATGTATGATATGCCCTTCCAGTTAACACATCATGCTGTAGAACACCACTCCAGTAGTTTATCTGTACTTTTATAAAACCAATAACAGTCTGTTCCTTCCATTTTCTCTGGTACAGAAGAAAATCTTAGTTTTTCTCTCTGCACTCTTCTATTTTTGAAATGACTCCTTTTGGGAAGCCTCATACTCAGCCAGCCTTTTCATCATTTCAACCTCTGATTTTTGTAAGTTTAATCACTTCATCAGAATAGCTAGCCAAAATGATTATTTTTTTCAACATTTTATATGAATTGATATATTCCTTCAGTGTTCATTTATTTTATTTATTTATTTATTTGCTGTTGGTTAACCAGGATGGTCCATTGGGCCAAGTGAACCCATTTTCAATGGAGTCCTGGGGAGAAAAGCTCCAACAAGAATACATGTTACAGAGATTTACATTACATAATATACAAGACATAGCAAGGTACAGTTTTCAAACAGTAAAATTATCAACAAAAATAATAATAGAGTGAAGTTATACCTTATATATATATATATATATATATATATATATATATATACATATATTTTTTTTTATTTTTTTTTTTTTTTTTATTTTACATACCTCTGAGTACTTTTTATATAGATTTTTCTATACAGCACTGGAAGCCATCTTCTGTACCAACACTGAAACTTGAGCATTTTTCTGAACAGTTGTAGGATTCTTTCCAGTCAAGAGTTTTTCTCTTCTCCTGTTTGGGTTGATTTTCTCTCATGTTCTCCAAATATTTTGTTTGCTGGCATCCAGGTAGTTTAATTACTAGCCAGAGACTTAATTTTACTAAATCTGACAATTTTGACAGCCCTTTTCCACAGCTTGTCTCCACACTGGGAGAGCTCAAATCAACCAGAATTCAGAACCATTATAATAATTCATTACATACCTGAAATCTTACCTGAGATGTGTATTCCAAAGAGTTGGTGGATGGGTACGTGTCCTGCTAAAAGACTTTTTATTGTGGCTATCATCACACAACTTTTTTTTTCTTAGGAAAGAGCTCCTGTAGTGGTATTTATAATACTTTGACAGTATTAAGATCAGGACTGATTTGAGGTAGTGGACAATTAGGAAAAGATTTCATATAATGTTGTTCTCCAAACTCCTGTCATGACTCTATACTGGACATCCAGGTTACAGTACTATGTAAAAATATGTGAAGTTTGTCCAAGTTACAGCTCCAAAAATCTTGACTTGACATTTTGAGACAGCAACCCTAGCAGATTGTGGTCTGAAGGTACCTGCTAATATTTCATTACACTTGTCATAACAAAAAGCTATATACTGAATGAGCTATTTAGAAAGAATTTGTTTGCATGACAGGCATGGCTTATCTACCTTTCGGAAAGAAGACAAACTACTGGCCAGTCCTTGTGATATCTTTTGTCCTATCCAATCAGTGTCTCAGTTATCTGAGCACATCCAGTACATTTAGCACCAACATTCCTTTAATGCCATACCCTGAGAAATAAAACAGCACCTAAAAAGAGACCACCAGGTATAAAATAATGACTGAACAGGAACTATTCTAGATATAAAAGAATTATCTGTCTCTGGGCACACTGCCTCAAAGGTGGGGTGTCTGGCTATACTGGCAGTAACCTTAGATCAACTAGTGACTCAGGAGCAGAAAAGCCAACCAAGGGAAGAGATAAATGAGTGGCTGATGCTGGCTCTCCGACCTTGGGTGTGAAGTACAATTATCCTGTAGGTAGGCAACCTGTAATGGAGATTAGAGGGAGACTCCACAGCCATGTGCATGTGCCATAATATTAGCACATCATGGAGGATCAAACGAACACCCCAAATTCACACGGGAGTGTTGAGACACACACATAAGGAACATTGCTTGCTCATGTGCTGGTTACAAACAACTCATCCCCTTCCAAGTTAGTTTCTCTTAAAAAGCAAAAATGAAAAATCCACTCTCTGGCTACAGTGTGACATTTCTTTCCTCACTTTGAAAAGTGAGCCTAGTAATGAAAAGCATCTAAAAAGGAGCTAAAAAAATCATCAGAAAAGGGTTTCTCTTCACTAACATGGTATCAGTGTAAAACATCAGGCAATTTCATGTTGCACATTAACACATGCAGCCAAAACATTATTCTGGCTGTTTTACTCTTATGAAAAAGAATATTTTTGAAGATTCTGAATCTGTTGGTCTAAAGGAAGAGAAAAATAAATTTTCCATCATGTAATTTAAAATGTTAAGTTGTCTATCTCGCCTTCATTCTTGCTGGATGGGTTCGGAGCCGATCCTCGGCTCCGACTTGGCCTTTTACTAAAGCTCAAGAGCTATTTACCGGCTCAAGGCCTCCCCTTACCCCACAATGCTAGGCGTCAGATATCCAGATCTCGTTTGCCGCTTCAGCTACGAGGTTGTGTTTTTTACCGGCTCCAGGTCGTATAATTCTTTTACTGCTGTTTTACTCTCAGAGTTGTTGTTATATTTAGATATTTAGTTTTATTAGATGGTGTAACCCCTTTAGACCCCACTTAGGACCTCTTTTTTCTGTTACATAGTTTTCTCCCCCCCCCCCCTTGGGGTAGTGGTTAGGCCTGTCTCTTTATAGTATTATTAGACATGTGTATATATATATATATATATATATATATATATATATATATATAATTTTTGTGTTAAGTTTTTGTTAGTGATAACTGTTGTAGTGGTATTGTATTGTTAGTTCTAGTGCGTGTGTGTTTGTGTATAGTGTTTTAAGCACTAGTTAATCTTCCCTTGGTATCTCTTTTATCATGTCTAAAGATACCAAAGTTTCAGGTTTCAAGAAGTGTGACTCATGCTGTCAGAAGATGTCTCTGACAGACGGTCACACTTCGTGTGTTTATTGTTTGGCCCCCCTACACCTGCAGGACTCTTGTTCGGTCTGTCATGCTTTCAGTCCAAGAGTCCTGCAGGAGCGTAGGAATAAGCTCATTTTGAGAGGCTTGTTAAAGCCAGAAGGATCCCCGGCCAAGCCTTCGTCGGGGAAATCCTTAAAGCCCGCCAAACCGTCGGCTCCCTGTTCGGAGCCGACGCCAAGCCGAGCTTCTGCCTCCTCGTCAGTTCTGGCGGGAACCGACACTTCGAGACCTCAGTCGGCTCCGACTTTGCTATCGGAGCCTTCTCTGAGCCGAAAGCGTTCGAGATCCCCCTCTTTAGAGTCTGTTCGCTCGGCTCACAGGTCTCCATTACTACAATCGGAGCAGAGCCATAGATCCCATTCCTCTCTGTCCTCCAGGCTATGTGATCATGACTTAGAGAGGGTGGTCAGTAGGCTCCATAAGTCGCAGGCACTGGCCAAAATGTTGACTAGCCCTTCTCAACAGACTGTGGCTATCCCTGTTTCTTCAACAGTTCCTCCTCCGACTCTACTACCATGTTTGGAGCTGGAGCTTGTTGTGGCTCGAATCGTCAGAATGTCGGAGCCGATACCCCACCTTTCGGCTCCCTCAGCTCCGATCTCTTCATTGGTTCCGTCCTTGGAGGGATCTGGGCGCCAAGACTCCCTCGTCGGCTCCGAGGGGGCGAGTGGCATCGGACCCTTGTCCAACCCCGTTCTCCCTCTCGGGGCCTCGGCGCAGGTGAGCTCGGCCCCGACATCGGCCTCGGAGCTGTACCTCTCGGTGACGGGAGGGGTTCACGTCTGTTCGGAGCGGGGACCCTCTTCTCTGCCTGATAAGGGCGCCTTTGAGGTCATGAGGAGCGTGCTGACTCTGGTGTCAGCTCAGAGATCGACCCCTTTGGCTCCTCCCCCCATGGTGCCTGCGTCGGTCTCTGTCCACCCTCCTGACCCCAAGCGTGGAGAACAAGCGCTCCAGGTAGCCCCATTGGGTGTATCTTCCTCTTCTGAGGCCTCCCCTGATCTCTCAGAGGAGCCCCCTCAGAAGAGAAAATGTAAGAGGAAGCATGTTGACTCCCCCAAGTCAGTCACCTCTGACACCGACTTGGAGGATTCGGAAGGGTCCCCCTCTGAGAATGTCTCCTTCTCAGACATCCTTGAGATCCTTAAGCAGAGGGGGAACTGGACCACCCTCAACCCTTCCGAAGACGAGTCGGTGTATCTGGACGCATTTGGTTCTCGCCCTTCCACCTCCTGGGTGTCTCCGCCGCAGGCACAGGCGTGGCTTTGAGAAGACATGCCCGGATGCGGTTATGTAACTTTGCTGACCCCTTTAAGGCGTCCTTCACCAGTACCCCCTTCGATGGTTCGGCTTTGTTCGGACCACAGGTGAAGGATACCCTTACCAAGTGTGAGCAGGAAGGCAAGACTCTCTCTCTGCCGTGGGAGTCCGTTTTTCTACTCCTTCTAATCTAGACCATACCCTAAAGGTCAAAAGAGTGGAAAAATGTGGTTTTGCAAACCCCAAGGAGTCGTGCCTGACACGTGGTGAGTTTCCCTCCAGGGGCAGAGGAGGGAACAACAACAGACGCCACCCGATGGGCAGAGGGGGTCCGCAAAATCAGGGTAGCAAGGAATCTTTTTCTGACAAACCCTTTCAGCACCCCTGAGGGGCTGCCGGACTGTCCACTCTCGGAGGCAGTCGGGGGAAGATTGTCACTGTACCCAGAAGCCTGGTGACTCCTCACACAAGACAAATGGGTACAGTCTATCATATCCGAGGGTTACAAAATCCCCTTTGTCCACACCCCCATGCAAACAAACAGGTCCCTTCCAGATGTGCCACCCGGTCTTAGGGAACAAGCAGCACTAGAAATTTCAAAACTGCTAGAAAAAAGAGCCATCCATCCAGTCCCAGCAGACCAGCAAGGATCCGGGATTTACTCCAAGTTCTTTTTGGTACCAAAGAAAACGGGACTGGAGACCCATTTTGGATCTCAGCAGGTTAAACAAATCTGTTCAAAGAACAAAGTTCTGGATGGTCATGCTTCAGTCCATTCTACCCTTTTTGGGTCCGGACATTTGGATGTGCTCCATAGACCTTCAGGATGCGTACTACCATATCAGAATGAACAGACGCTCCAGGAGGTTTCTCCGCTTCCGGCTGGGAGCCAGTCACTATCAATTCAGAGTCCTGCCCTTTGGTCTCACCACAGCCCCCAGGGTGTTCACCAAATGCATGGCAGTGGTTACGGCCGACCTGAGATGGCGAGGATTCCAGGTGTTTCCATATCTAGACGACTGGCTCCTAACTGCTTCCACCAGGCATCAGCTAATCCGAGCCAGGGATTATACCATCCAAACTTGCTCTGAGCTAGGTATCTCTATAAACTTTGAAAAGTCTGCGTTGTTGCCTTGTCAGGCTATAACCTTTATAGGCGCCATATTAAACACAAAAGAACTGTCGGCAAAACTTCCATTAGAAAGAGTATTAGACATTCGCTGACATGTTCAAACGTTACTACAATGCAAGAGAATTCAGGCCAGATTTGTACTGAAAACCTTGGGTCTCATGGCAGCAGCAATCACATTACTTCCCCTGGCTCATTTTCACATGCGGATTCTTCAATGGATGCTTTTTACCCAATGGTCTTTTCAACAGCTTCCGATGTCTCACAACATAATAATCACCCAATCATGCAAAGACCACCTTTCTTGGTGGATGGTCTCCCCTCAAGTTTTTCAGGGCAGACCGTTTGTACTTCCCTCCTCCGGTTGCCACGGTGACAACGGATGCCTCCCTGATCGGGTGGGGGGGGGGCATTTTCAGGGTAGGACTGTCCCGGGCACTTGGCAACCCCTAGAGTACCATCTGCACATAAACTTCTTGGAGATGAGAGCGGTACTTTCAGCGTTGCAAGCTCTTCAGGACTCTCTGCCTACTGGGACTATTGCAGTTCAGACGGACAATATGTCGGTAGTGTGGTACATCAACAAGCAGGCCGGAACCAGGTCCTATCCCTTATGTCGAGAAGCACTCAGACTCTGGAAGTGGGCGATCTCCTCTCAACGGTTCCTGATAGCAACGCACATCCCCGGGAAGTCCAGTGTCATAGCGGACAGGCTAAGCAAAGCAATCCTTATGCCTCACGAGTGGTCTCTCAATCAGTTAGTAGTGGACAAAATTTTCCGCAGATGGGGTCAACCTTGCTGCGACCTTTTTGCAACCCCTCTCAACAACAAGTGCAGCGACTTCTTCACTCTCCCCCCCCCAGGCCATTCCCCCAGAGACGCTGTAGTTCACGATTGGCCCCGGGGTCTGCTCTATGCATTCCCTCCTTTTCCCTTAATTCCAAAACTGATTCAGAAAGTGACTGCTTTGGGATCCAGGATGATCCTCATTGCTCCTTACTGGCCTCGACAAATTTGGTTCCCATTCCTGCATCGTCACCTGCTGGAGCAGCCCTGGAATCTGGACCCAGTGCCAGACCTCTTGATCCATCAGTCAGGCAGGCTGCACCAATCCCTTCACTCTCTCAACCTCACAGCTTAGTTGCTCCACTTCCAACCTTAGCCAGTGCGTGAAATCATACTTTCTTCGCACAAACCTTCTACTAGGAAGACTTATGCTAGTAAGTGGAAACATTTTTCTTTCTGGGCAGAGGCTAGAAAGATCGACCCCTTTACAGCCCTTGTCCATAATGTTTTAGATTTTTTGGCGGAACTTTTTCGAGCAGGTTCCTCAGCTCCACCATTAGGGTCCAATTGGCTGCTATCATAATTTTTCACGTTAGCCTATCAGAGTCCAGTATCAAGTCCCACAAACTTTGTAAGGCCTTTCTTAAAGGGACTATTTTACTTAGACCCCCGGTTAAAGATCCCCCCCTCTGTGGGATTTGAACTTGATATTAACTTCATTGATTCTCCCCCTTTTGAACCTGCAGCTTCTTGTTCCTTAAAGTTACTCTCCTGGAAGACTCTCTTCTTAGTAGCCATCACCTCGGCCAGAAGAGTATCGGAACTTCAAGCCCTTTGTATTCGTCCTCCATATCTTATTTTTCACAAAGATAGAGTTTCCCTCAGGACTAATCCTTCCTTTTTACCCAAAATACCCTCAGAGACGAATCTCAATCAGGCTATTGATCTTCCTGTCTTTTTTCCTAATTATTCAAACAGAGCTGAACCAAAGTTACACTATTTGGACGTTCACAGGCAGTTACGTTTTTATTTGGATAGGACCAAACAGTCAAGAAAATCAGATCAACTCTTCCTGTCCTATGCTGAGGGGAAGCAGGGCCTGCCAGTTTCTAAGGTAACCTTGTCCAGGTGGCTGGCCTCTATTATTACCTTGATCTACCAACTGAGACATAAAGAACTCCTTAAAAAAACAAAAGCTCATTCCACCAGAGCATTGGCTACGTCAGTAGCTTTTCAGGCTAGACTTCCAATGGAATCTATTTGTGCTGCAGCCACATGGGCCACTCCTCATACCTTCAATTGGCATTACAAGTTGGATATGGCCTCCAGGAGTCGAGCTGATTTTGGTTCCACTGTGCTCAAGTGCCTGTTTCGATGAGCCACCCAGGGCTAAGGTGCTAGGGACACTGTCCCATCCAGCAAGAATGAAGGCGAGATAGACAACTTAACATTAAGAAGTTATGTACCTATCATAACGTTCCATGTTAGTTGTCTTCATCTCGCCTTCTTTCTTGCGTCCCACCCTCCATCCCCCTAGCCTGGTTAGGACCGAGCAGAATCCCTTTTGAGGCCTTCTTCCTACGGTTGACCTTTTTTTTAGGTTACGTCCTCCTCTGTTGTAGCACTGTAGGTAAACCTTTGGTGGGAACTAGTATGTTTTTTCCATGGTGTTAGCTCTTCCAGACGAGATCTGGATATCTGACGCCTAGCATTGTGGGATAAGGGGAGGCCTCGAGCCGGTAAATAGCTCTCGAGCTTTAGTAAAAGGCCGAGTCGGAGCCGAGGATCGGCTCTGAACCCATCCAGCAAGAAAGAAGTCGAGATTAAGACAACTAACATGGAACGTTATGGTAGGTACATAACTTCTTATTCTTGGCAGGTAAGCGAGCACGGGGGTGGTGGTCTCAAGTGCACTATTTCCCTCATTCAAAACTACTCAACAGTATTTCTATCGTAATATATAGAAATACAATCATATAAGCAGAAAATGCAAGTAAAGTACACCTTCCCTGAAAAGCATGCCAATCCGATGATAGTGATGCATGCAATCCCCAATTTAAAAACTGAGAAAGATGAGTTAATAAGCTGTTTCTGTACCCACTTGACTACATATAATTTCCTCAGTGAAGTCCACCCTGGTTTATTTTAGAATGCAAGTAGTTACTGAAAACATTCATGCACTGTTAGGAATTAATAGCAAGCTTTTTATAAAGGAAGATAAAAAAAACATGGGGCTTGAAAATAGGACTTCCTCAACACACTGTGATTCTTATAGGAGGAAAGAATCAGAAATGGACCATGCTTATTGCAGAAGCAAAATGAAACATGGCTGTCTGAACCACATGAGTGATACCAGAAATAAAATCTGCCCCATATGTTTCTGCTTCGATCAGTGTATCAACACCAGAATCAGGTCTGCCCCTTTTGTTTTTACTGAGAACAGTATCTGGATGCAACCAGAATCAGGTCTGCTCCATTTGTTTCTGCTTTGATCAATATCTTAACACCAGAATCAGGCTTGCCCAGTTTGCTTTTGTTTTGAACAGTATCTGGATAAAATCAGAATCAGTTCTGCCTCGTTTATTTTTGCTTTGAACAGTATATGGGTAACAGGACAATCCGGTCTGCCCCATTTGTTTTTGATTTTTTAACACCTTTATTAAGACATAGGCACACGTACATTAACAGAAAAGAAAACAATTCGTATAATTTATTTTTCATTTACATGCATTTTACATTACATCATTACATTCTTTATAACTGTCTTTCAGTCCAACATTACACAAATCACTCAATTCCTGCCTTCTCTTAAACCTCACTCATTCTTCAGAATATTATTCTGCATGTATTGTTCCCACAAATTTAATTTATTTCTATATAATTTGCTTCTCCTCTTTTCAAAAGATGTCCCTTCCATTTATTTTCTGTCTTTTATACTGTTCAAAGCAGGTGTTAATAGTA
Organism: Protopterus annectens; assembly: GCF_019279795.1. Taxonomy (NCBI): domain Eukaryota; kingdom Metazoa; phylum Chordata; order Ceratodontiformes; family Protopteridae; genus Protopterus; species Protopterus annectens. Next base: position 805,586,133 of record NC_056750.1, on the reverse strand, counting down.
TTGGACTCTCCTTTTATAACATTGTTACAATATTATATACTTCAATTACAGTTGGTTTAGATTTTGATTTCTATGTTCTAATTGTTTTTGGTAGCCAACAGAATTATAAGCAAGGCCTTAATAGGTCTAGGCAATTCAAACCCTGTGTATCAGCTCATAAGTCATTTCCTTAGTTACAGCCATTTGTTCCCCCAATATTTGTGACAGACTACTCTGTAGAGAATTTTTTTTAAATCTGCCAACTCATTACACTCCCAAAACACATGTTCCCAGTTGCCTCTTTCTTCCCCATCACACCTCCAATACTTGTTTGGGGTTATACCTATGCAAGGACTTCCAAGCAAAAATCCTAAACCTTCTGGACTTTGTTGCATACTTGGGAGCCATATATATGTCCTCCCATTGTTCCCTCATAAATTGGTTTTCCATTCTCTTTCCAATCTTTTCTAACCTCCTATGAGCGACTTTTATAGTTACCACATAATACTTTATATGCCCTACAAATTATCCACTTTCAGCATCAACTTCTGTTGTGGATTAGACTAAAAACCACTAGGGTGGGTCTTTCACTTATGACTCCCCTATCACTTGCTCTTTGCCTATACTTTGATGTCAATCCCTGATAGGGAAGGCAGTCTCTAACCTGCAATCCAAAACGTTTTCTTGGCCTCATACCACTGTATTACCTCTCCCTCTCTAGTTCTTTGCTCCCAGTACCTTTGTTCCTTTGCCAGTTTTCTCCAGTAAATTCCTGTTCTCCTTATGAATTTTCTGTACCCCTAATTGCAATCATCCCTGTTGGCAAAATATTCTTTCTCCATCCCCATGTTGGCTTAGTTCGTAGGTTACTTTCTGTAACTTTATGAATATAATATTCTATATGGTGGTTATTGTCCTGAAGGATCTCTATCCAAACTCCTACTCTCTCTTTATTTCTTGAACTCCCCCTACTTCAACATCATCTCTTTCCACTTTGAATTATAACCTTCTGCTTGTGTTACATAGGAGTCTTAACTGTGTAGCTGAAAAATAACCCTTCAAATCAGGTAATCCTAAACCACCGTGTTTTATTGGAAGGATCAATTTATCCCACTTAACTCTTGTCCTCTTTCCCTCCCAGATAAATTCCCTCAACTCTTTATTATTCTCCACATTTCCTTTGGTTGATAAAAATATGCCTTAACTGTGTATAAAGCTAAAGGGACTAAACATTTTACTGCTTGCATCTTAATACCTATACATAAACAAAAGCTTCCAGTTTCTCAATTTTTGTATTATCTTTTGTTTAGTCTCTTCCCACATATCCTTAACTGCTACACCAGAAGCCTATTTAATTCATATTTTTAAATACTTCAGCTTATCATGTCCCTGTAAATATGTGCACAGTTGAACTAGGTCACGAGTGAGTACAAAATGTATGGCTGTAGCCTTTGTTTTATCTTCATTAATTTTATATTTTGAAAAGACATGAAACTGTATCAAAATATTCCACAACACTACGGTGTCCTTTTGTGGATTTATCAAGTACAAAATAATATTTGCAAATAAAGCAAACTTTTCATGACTGCCATACCAATTATAACCTTTAATTTCTGAGTCCCTTATTTTCTTTGCCACTGACTCTAAATATAAAGCAAATAAAGGGAAACAGGGCACCCCTTTTCTATTTGTTTTATATTTACAGCAAATACCAAAGAGAGAGGACAACCCTGACTGGTTCCTCTGTTCAAACACAACTTATCAGAAAGGAACCCTCCCACCTTAATTCTTGCCTCCTATCCTCATATATCCTCTTGATTCATTTTATTGTATCAGGGAATGTGAATGCTAATACTACCCTACTCATAAAACCCTAGCTTACCTTGTTGAATGCTTTCTCTGTATCAGTACCCACCAACAGTGGTATTTTTTTAAGTTCTGCTTCCCTCTGGGTCATCATTGTATTATTAATGTTGTCAAATCTTTGCCTCTCCTCCAAAAGCCCACATTGATGCATACCTATCAATTTTGGCAATACCTTTGCCATTCATTTTAGCTAGTATAGACAAATACTTTATAATCATGGCTTAAGATATGAGGATGAATCTCTCTTTACCCTCCTTGGGTAGTACAGCCACCTCAGATTTCTTCAAAATACTATTAAGAATGTTTTCAGATCTTTATAATTTTCTTCTCTCCTAACTCCCAGACTTGCATAATAATACCATCTGTTCCTAGAAATTTCCTTGCAGATTGATTATACATCATATTATGTCATATCCTCCAATTTTAACTATTGGTGAGCCACATCTTCCACTAATCTTGGCATAATTAAACTTTCCATAAATATTTTCATTCTCTTGGTTTCATAATATTTCCAAAATATCTCTAATATCTCTTTAGAATCTCTGGTTACTTTTTCTTGTCAGTAGTTCCCCAACTTTGTTTTCTGTAACCCATTACTAAACATTTTTGTGCTCTGGAGTTAGCAAAAATAGTTGCAGTTAATCTTTCTAAACTCATGCATATTATCCAAATATTCCCTTTTCTTTTAGGACTCTGCAGTTGCTATTACTCTTTTTGTAAGAGTGTCCCTTTATTCTGCAATAGTTTAACCTTTGTCAGCTCTTCTGAATAATTCCCATTAATTCTTAACCATTATCTCTTTCTCTTGTATTTCTACACTGTTTTTAAACACTATTTTCATTTTATCCCACTCACCAGCTATTCTTTCAGAGGAAAGAATAGTTGTGTAAAATCTTACCGTAACCATAGATGTCTTTCTCTTCCATGTTGCAGTATTTTTGGTGTGGGATTTCCTACCTCAGGTGACCTGAACATCGGCTCCTATACAAAAGCTTCAGCTTGGCTGTTGTAGTTGCGTGGGACATCACACGTAGGACCATAATCCAAGGACCTTAAATGTGATGTCTGCATGCAAAGACCTCAGAACCTGAAAGACCAGCAGGAGAGGTCACAGTAGAGTAGCAAGTGATGTCGGCAATACGATTACATAACCATTTGGTGATTAAACTGGTCATAGAGTAGGGTATGGCCACCAGGGGGCCCAAGACAGGTCAGTAATGAGCAAGAGAGAAAGATTAGGGGGTTAAGGTGGGTGGGAAGGAATACTGCAACATGGATGAGAAGGACATATATGGTTATTGTAAGATTTTACACAACTATTGTATGTCCTTCTATTCCTATGTTGCAGTATTCTTGGTATGGGAGAGTACCACAGCTTAAAAGGAAGGGAGGAAGGAGGTAGAAGAAGCTGATTCCACAAAGCCCAGCAGAATTGCTCTGGCAAAACCTGCATGTGCTCTGGAGCTCTTGTCTAACTTGTAGTGTTTGGTGAAAGTGTGAATGGTGGACCATGTGGCTGCTTCCAGAATGGATGCAGTGTCCAGGCCTTTTTGGAAGGCTCTGGAGGCTGCTATTGCCCTGGTAGAGTGAGCTTTTACACCCTGTGGGAGTTTTTTGCCATGGAGAGAGTAACATAAGGAAATAGTTTTTCTAATCCAACATGCGATGGTTTGTTTGCAGACTATCTTGCCCACGGCCCTGGGGTGGAAGGAAATAAAGAGCTAATTTGATTTCCTTATGGATTTGGTTTTGTCTAGGTAAAACCTTAGCTGTCTGTGTACATCCAGGGAGTGGAGTATCCTCTCACTTTCATTGGTGGGAGAGGGGAAGAAGGTGGATAGATGAATGGATTGGTTTGGGGCAGATTGTTTACCACTTTGGGCATAAAGGAAGGGTTGGCTTATAGAGTTGCCCTGTCTTTGTGGAAGGTAGTGTATGGAGGGCAGGACATTAGGCCCTGTAATTCTGACACCCTTCTGGCTGAAGTTATAGCCACTAGCAGAAGTGTCTTCCATGTGCACATTTACAGAATGGCCGTACTGGCAGGTTGAAAAGGAGACTATGTTAGTTTTTTCAGGATGAAATTCTCATCCCAGGGTGGTGGGATGGGTTTTCTTGGTGGCCTGATGTGCAAGACCCCCTTTAAGAACAGCTTAACATTGAGACTGGCTAGTAGGGGAGGGTCTAGAGACAGTCAGACTGAGATTGCTGAAAGGTGGACTTTCATTGACTAGTTGACACACACAGGCAAGAACTAGGGGTGGATCTGCGATGCATGGATCCCTCCCCTTGCCCAAACACCATTTGGAAAATCTCTTCCATTTAGTAAGTAAGATTTCCTTGTAGTAGGTTTCCTAGCCTCCCTCAGGACTGAAAGCATATCCTCTGATTAGTGGTGCCTGAAGGGAATTAGAAGTTTATCACCCACAGTGTCAGTGGCAACATCTACAAGTGTGGATGAATGAGAGCTCCCTTCTGTTGTGTCAGAAGGTTCACCTTGTGGGTTAATGTGTGGTGATTGCCCTTGGCTAGATTGAGAAGTAGAGGGAACCAGTCCTGCTTTGGCCAGTAGGGGGTCACCAGCAAAATTTTTGATTTGTCTCTCCTGATTTTCAGGAGGGCTTTTTGAATTAATGGGAAGGGTGGAAAGGCATAAAGAAACCTCCCTTCCAAGAAATGCTGAATGCATGTACTCTCCAAGCTAGTGGGGAGTGTGTTTTGGAGCAAAAAGTCTGCAGTTGTCTGTTCTGAGGGGAGGCAAACAAATCTACTTGGTGTGCCCCACCAGTGGACAATATCTAGAAATACATTCCTGTCCAGCATCCATTCGTGATCTGGAGAGGATGTCCTGCTGAGAAGGTCTGCTTGTTTGTTGTCCTGCAAGAGGCTGTAGGATACCTGCAGGGACAAGTTGTGTTGTGAGGCTAGGTCCCAGATTAGTAAGGTTAGTCTGGAGAGGCAGTATGCTTTTGTCCCTCCCTGCTTGTTGAGGTATGACATAACTGTGGTGTCTGTTATTATCTGGAGAGCACCTGGTTGTAAGAGGGGAAGGGACGCTTTCAGTGCCAGAAGGACTGCTGTCATTTCCCTCACACGGATATGTTTATTTATGGAAGGGTGCCACTTTGCTTGAGCCCTGTAGTTTGCTATTGTGGCTCCCTATCCTAGGTCTGATGCATCTGTATGCATGAACTGGTTTGGGGTGGTTAACTGCAGTGGAAGGCCTGGGTTCAGCCGAATTTGCTGAATCCACCATTTTAGCTCTGACTATAGGCAGGGCAAAAGTGTGATTTCTTGCTCTAAAGGATGCTGGTGTTGTGACCATATATTTTTTTAGATACCACTGCAGCTTTTGTGCATGTATTCTGGCTACTGGTAGCATGGGAATGGTGGATGTCATTAGGCCCAGGGATCATAGGAATTGTCTTGCAGTTATCTGTTAGGTCTGCATAAGGGTTTTGAAGTGGGAGGACAGGGAGCTGACTTTGTCCTAGGGAAGAAAGGCTTTCATTATGTCTGTCCTGATCCTGCAACCCAGAAATGTTTTGTCTTGTTCTGGGGTCAAGGAAGCTTTTGGGAAGTTGAGAGTGAACCCCAGTCTTTGAAGTAGGCAAATGCTGAACTGTAGATGGATTAACATGGTTTTCTTGCAATCTGCTAGGATCAGGATGTTGTCCAGGTAGGGTAAATCTGAATCCCTTGTGTTCTGCAACAGGCTATGGCAGGTGCCAGGCATTTTCTGAACACTCTGGGAGCAGTGGACAAACCGAAGGGCAATGCAGTAAATTGAAAGTGAGAGGAGGGTCCAGAAAAGTGTAAGAGTTTCCTGTGCGAAGGTTGAATGATGTGCAGATAGACTTCTTTCAGGTCGAGTGTGTACATGAAAGCCTGGGCTGGTATAAGAGGGAGCAAATTTTGTAGAAACAACATTCTGAAGGTGGGAACCTTTAAAAATAGGTTTAAAAAGGAAAGATCTAGAATGGGTCTTGATGGTCCATCTTTTTTGGGGACCAGAAGCAGTCTTGAATAGAAGCATTTTCCTTCCTCCCTGGAGGGACAGGTTCTGTTGTACCCAGGTTCAGAAGGTCTTGCAGAATCTGTGGGAAGAGGTATCTCTGATTTCTTGGAGGGAAGGGGATGCCCCTTAACGGGGACCTTTCTTTCCAACAGAGGAAGTATCCTTTTTGAATTATAGCCAGAACCCATTAGTCTGTAGTGATGGTTTTCCAAAAGGGGAGGCAGTGGGAGAGGTGGGCAGAAAGGGGGGTGGGCAAGGCAGTCACGCATTGTTGGGCCCTTCTCTGTCTTGAAAGGGCTGTGAGACAGCTGGCTTGGAAGGGGTTTGTCTTCTGGCCCCTCTTCTGTGTCTGGAAGAGGTAGGCCCAACTGAGGCTGGGTTTCTTCTGACAAAGGTGGCTTTGGCAGGGTAATTCATGTAATATTTGGGCAAAGGAGACACCAGAAGATGCTTGATGTCTTGCAATTTCTTACTCTTTTCTTGTACATGTTTTAAAAGGTCTGCTGACTGTATACCAAACAAAAAGTTAGGGTCCAGAGGTCCATCTAAGATTTTAGATTTGAAGTCCTCTGGTAAGTGTTGCAGACATAGCTGAGCATATCTTCAAAGTACAGTGGCAGAGACTGCAGATCATGCAGAGGCATCTGCAGCATCATAACTACATATAATGGAGTGTCTGGCTAATTAGGTAGCCAGAGATAGTTTGGAGGATATGTCAGATTTAGTGAGGCAGTCTGGAGTAGCAGCCCGCAAAGTACAGGGTTGAGAGAAGGTCCAGAGCATATTTGGTTATATGGGTTTGATAGTTGATGCCTCTTCTAAAGGCCAGTGTGGAAGAGGTGTAAACTTTCTTTCCAATTCTATACATGGGTTTGCTGTCCTTGTCTGTAGGTAAGAGAGAGAGGCAGACAGAATCAGTCTGGATTGTTTATCAGGTGATACAGCAATCACAGTAGGGTCTGCTATGGGTGGTTTGACTAGTAATTTCTGGTCATCAGGCAATTTCTAGAAGCGATCTGGCCTCTTAGGGGCAGGTGGCTGACAGTCTGGTGTTTTGAATGCTGAGGAAAAGGCATCTAAATAAGCAGAGATGACAGGAGGATTGGCAGAAGGGGAGGGAGATTCCACTTGTAGCAGTTCAAAAAACCTTTGAGTATCAGACATTTGTGAGGTGTCCCATTTGAAGTGTTCCTTCATTTTGGTTATGGTCTCTCCAAAGGTGATATCCTCTGGAGGGGAGTCCCCTTCGATGGATTCTTCATCTGGGGAATAATACTCTTGAGGAGAGGCTATTTGGGAGGTATAAGATATTGATTCATCAGAAGATGAATAATAAGCTTTTTGCTCTTCTTCCTGTCTTATGAAGTAGGCAGTGGAAAAGAGACAGAGGCAAGCCTAGGGCTCAGGAGAGGAAGAGTAGATGGAGAAGAGGCTGAAGGCCTAAGGGTCATGAAGGCCTCCTGCATCAAGGATGAGGTGAGGGACTGCCAATCAGATAGGCCTTTGGCGAGTGTAGCCAGATGTTTGGTTTTCTGTTTCTTTTTAATTGGGGTAGTCTTAGGCATAAGCCTGGAATCAGATGCCTGGCTAAGGGTAGCGGTATCCAGAGGAGGGATCCCGGTTGGAGGCCCGGCTGTATCTGGTTCCCCCTCGACCTCAATTGTAGACTAAGTCTGGGTAAGCTCTGTGGATGCGCTTGTCATCAACTCCGAAGCGGCTTCCTTGAAGGTCGCCAAAGTAGACGGATCTGTCGGACCTCCCTCAGCTCCTTAATCGGTAGCTGGCAGGGCATCCAAAAGCAGAGAGACAGTGGAAGTGGGCATAGGAATCTTGGCCTTCTTCTGCGGAGATTCAGTTGGGGCTTTCAAAACGTCCGAAACAGGATTCATCCTTAGCGTAAATTTTTTAAGTCACTGGTTTTCTAGGTATAGATTGTGTAGCCAGATGGCTGCATAAGGTCTTCGGAATGAAGGACTGTCAGACAGAGCAAGCTGTGTGATCATGCTCTCGGCCTAGGCAAGAAAAATGCAGCGGTCATGCGTATCTTTATGAGGTATCTGGTGCCCGGATTGACATTTGCCCTTTTTTGTTGACACTGGCTAAAGTTTACTACAACAAACCAAGATTGAGCTAGCAGTCAAAGAGGAAAAAAAAAAACAGGATACTCAGCGAAGTACACAATGTAACAGTCTGTGGCTGAAAAGTTCTGAGGTCTGTGCATGCAGACATCACATTTAAGGTCTCTGGTTTATGGTCCTACGTGTGACGTCCCACTCAACTACAACAGCCAAGCTTAAGCTTTTGTATAGGAGCCGACATTCGGGTCCCCTTTGGCGGGAAATCCCACACCAAGAATACTGCAACATAGGACTAGAAGGACATATTTCAATCTCCCCTAATAACTCTGTTTCCACTACCCATTCCTTAAATTCCTCTCTTTTTAACAGGTAGGTGGGAAAGCACCAGTGTTTCATCTTTACTTCATTGCCTTGCATTTTTTATCAGTGCATGATCTGAAATAGTTATTGGATGTGTATCAAAGCTTTCATTTAAATGGACATGTTCCTGTGAAACTGCAGGATCTGAAATAGTTATTGGATGTGTATCAAAGCCTTCACTTAAATGCATATGTTCCTGTGAAATATAATTTCTAGCCAGTCTATCCCAGTTATTGTACATTGGGGAATAATATGTAAATTCTGTTTGGTTTAATACTACCAAATTCACACCTTCCATACCAAATATTTTTCATACATTTCTTCAGAGATCTATCTCCTTTCATTATATTTTTCTCTTTCTGGTCCCCCTTGTGACAAACCGAAATGCTGCCAGCCCAGCTAGCTGGAAGTTTGTAAATAATTATGTGTCACTTGAAAATATTAATATGGTTTATATAGAATGTGACACTGCCAGCCCAGCTAGCTGGAATTTTGTAAATAATCATATCTCATTTGTGAATATTAATATGATTTATATGCTTGTCTTACAAATGTAAGAGAAAGTACAGTTGTGTACACTTACCATAAATGTAGTTGTTCGAGTGTATTCACTGTTGCAGTCATTACATTTGGGTAATCTGCTGGCAGGTTGCCTTCAGTCGGCCTGAATAACAAAGTCTTGGGTCCTGCATCAGTTGCTGTCTCCTCTTCCATGACGTCAGGTCATCAGTGGTATAAAACATGCAGCCGATGCCATTTTATTCAGTTTTTCTTGCCCCAGATGTCAGGTGACTCCAAATGGGGAGCAAAAAATATATATAAATAAACTGTAAATATATAAATGAACTTTTAGAAACATAAACTTTACCTTCAACTAAAAGCAAATACACCACAAAGGCTTTTGAGTATAGTGAAGGAAAGAAAAGGTATATAATGGGGGGATGGCAGGTGGGTAACCCAGGCTGCAACAATGAATACACTTGAACATCTACATTTATGGTAAGTGTCCACAACTGTACTATGTTCTTCGTGTTTCACTGTTGCAGTCATTACATTTGGGTAGAATCCCAAAGCTGTGCATGGGAGGATGGAACTAAACAGCATTGAGAGTGGCTAAAAGGCCCTGCAGGACTGCAGTGGCAAAGCCTGCCCTGGATTTGGAGAAGAGAGGTAAATGATAATGCTTTGTGAAGGTATGAACAGAGCTCCAAGTAGCAGCTTCTAGAATGTCTTTGGTTGGGACCCCTCTGAGAAAAGCTGCTGAAGTAGAGGCAGTCCTGGTGGAATGTGATCTGATCCCCTTGGGCACAGGTTTACCATGGTGCAAATAGCAGAAACGAATGCAGTGGCTTATCCATTTAGAAAGAGTCTGCTTTGATATAGCCTTCCCCTCTGGCCCTGCAGAAAATGCTATCAGTAGTTGCTCAGACTTTCTTAGAGATTTGGTCCTATTTAAGTAGAATCTTAGTTGTCTGTGTACATCCAATGAATGCAGAATCCGCTCCCCCTTGTTCTGCGGATTTGCGTAAAATGTTGGCAGGTGAATTATCTGGTTAAAAGCCACACTGGATACCACCTTAGGCATAAAAGGATTGGTCCTGAGGGACACCCTGTCTGGGTAAAATATAATAAAAGGCTCCACTGCCATGAGAGCCTGTAGTTCTGAAACCCTTCTTGTTTAAGTGACTGCCAAAAGAAAGGTTGTTTTCCAAGATATAAATTTTATATCTGCAGTAGCTGCTGGTTCAAAAGGAGGCAGGGTGAGTTTTTCCAGCACAAAATTGAGGTCCCATGCAGTAGTTGGTGCTCTGTTTAAGCAGTGGATGAGAAAAGAGGGGAGGCTCTGTGTTGTAATGAGCCGAGATGGCAGAGGCATGGATTTTTATTGAAGAAAAAGATAGGCCCTTGTCAAGCATCTTAGCTAAATATTGTAAAATCTGAGGAATATTGGGCTTTGCTGTGTCTGTTCCTTGTGTTTGGTTCCAAGCACAAAATCTCTTCCATTTATCAGCATAAGATTTTCTAGTACTAGGCCTTCTGGCTTCCAAAATAACATCCATCATAGATTTACTGAGAGGTGTGGTTTGAATAATTAGTTGATTAACCATGCTGCAAGATTCAGAGTTTGGAGCTGAGTGTGCAGAATTTGATAGTTCTGCTGAGACAGTAGTTGAGGTATTTGAGGCAAGTACCATGGAGGAAAGTGAGACATTTTCCTTAGAAGTGGGTACCAGTGCTGGCGAGGCCAGTTCGGAGCAATTGGGATAATTTTTGTTTTTTCCTGTCTGACTTTTAGTAAGACCTTGGAGAGTAGAGGCAGAGGGGGAAAGGTATAGACTGATAGGTTTCTCCAGCTGAAGGATAGAGCATCCACTTTCCATGCTTTTTTGTGATGAGTTCTTTTGCAGAATTTGTCCAACTGATAATTTTGGGGAGAGGCAAATAGATCTATGTCTGGGCTTCCCCATTTCTGTATTAACATGCTGAAGATTTTTGGATCCAGTTTCCATTCGTGCAGGTCCACAAGACTTCTGCTTAGGTAGTCTGCCAGAGTATTTTGCTTTCCTGGCAGGAATTCAGCTTGAAGATGTATTTGGTAAGTCAAGGCTGTGTTCCACAAAGCCATGGCTAGTCTGCAAAGGGGGTAGGAATGTGTACCCCCCTGCTTGTTTATGTACCACATAACTGTGGTGTTGTCTGTCTTTATCAGTAGTTGTCCTGGATGAAGTAAGTCCTTGAAGGCTGTCAGAGCATTCTGAACAGCTAGCATCTCTTTCTGGTTGATATGCAGATCCATTTGCCCTGAATGCATCTCCCTGCCAGGTGGGCCCCCCAAGCAAAGTCTGATGCGTCTGTAGTTAGGGTTTGGGTGGCAGGGAGTAGAGTGAATGACAGTCCCTTGTTTTGGTGACATGTCTCTGCCCAACAGAGAAACTCCTGTTGTAGGCAGGGAATGAGAGGAATCATTGTTTCCAGGCTGTGACAATGTTGACTCCATAAACTTTTTAGGTACCATTGAAGTTTTCTCATATGCGGTCTTGCATATGGATTTAGTAGAATGCAGGATGTCATGAACCCCAAAGCCTGCAGAATTTGTCTTGCAGATAACTGGGTTTTTGTTGCCATTTGTTTGAAGTATGTTGTCAGTTGCCTTTGTTTGTATGGCATGAGATAAGCCATCTGGGCAGTTGTATTCAAGCTTGCACCCAGGAATGTAATTATTTGAGAGGATACCAGTTGTGATTTCTTTTCGTTTATGGTGTACCCTAGGCATGCTAGAAGCCTTTTTACAAATGCCAGATGTTGAAGAAGAGTGTCCTTGTCCTCTGCTTGAATGAGATAATCATCCAGATAAGGATAAATGTGAATGCTTCTTTGTCTGCAGAATGCAATTACTGGTGCCAGGCACTTTGTGAAGACCCTGGGCGCAGTAGATAAGCCAAAGGGCAGTGCAGAGAATTGGTAATGCGAAAAACCTGCTTTGAAGCGGAGGTATCTTCTGCATGATTCCCTTATTGGGATATGCAGGTATGCCTCTTTTAATTCTAGAGTTACTAACCAAGCATTCCTGCCTAGCATAGGCAGTAGCTGTTGTAAAGTCAGCATTTTGAATTTTGGAATGTCCAGGAACGTGTTCAGAATTGATAAGTCCAGTATTGGACGCCATGAGTTGTCTTTTCTGGGTACCAGGAAAAGTCTTGAATAAAAACCTTGTCCTTTTTCCTTTTCTGGTACTGGTTGAATAGCCCCCATATTCATGAGGGACATGACTTGTTTCTGGGCCTATGCCCACTGGTTTTGTGGCAGATCTGGCCATCTGTTTGGAATTGGCAAAGTATGGAAATTAAATCTGTACCCCTAGGATGCTATGTTTAATACCCACTTGTCCTGGGTAATTAACTGCCAATTTTGAGCATGAAGTGCTAGTTTTCCCCCCAAGGGGGCTGCCAAAAGATAAGTGCTTGGTGATGGTAGAGGAAAGTCATTGAGACTGATTGATTTACTGTAGGGTTGTGCTTTGTTTCCTCCAGATTTGGAGGTGGAGGCACCCCATTGCTTTGACCTGTAAGAACACTGTGATTGGTATCTGGAGCCTTTTGAGTGCCTGGATTTGCCCTGAGTGGCCCAGTTGGACACAGGAAAGGACCAATTTTTAGTAGGCCAGTGCCTACTGAACCTGGGTGGCTGCACTTGCAAGAAATCTTTTACAGTTTGCATAGATTTAGTTTTGCCTTCCATTTTCTTTAAAACCTCTTCTGCTTTATTACCAAACAGAGTATCATGCTGCAAAGGGGCATCCAACAATTTAGCTTTAACATGATCGGGCAGATTTTGCTCCTTCAACCAGGCATGCTTTCTAATCACAGATCCAGTAATGGCGGCCCTACAAGAGGCCTCCAAGGAATCAAAACCACATTGCAAAGTATGCTTTCCAACCTGTTCTGCTGAATGCAATAGTTCCTGTAACTCTTTATTTTCCACACAATCAGAAATCAACATCATTTTCTGTTTCAGTAAGCCCATAACATGCTGTTGATATTTAAGCATATGAAACTGGCAGTTTAAAGCCCTGATTGCCAAGGTTGCAGACGTATAAACCTTCTTACCCCATCTATCCAGCGCCCTGGAATCTCTATCAGAAGGGGTAGGATTTTTGGCTGTAGAGGCTTTTACACCCTTGGGACCCTGAGAAATAGTCTCAGGATCAGCAGCAGGATTTTTGAAAAGAAATTTGTGGGAGTCAGGAACCCTGTAATATCTGTCTGGCTTACTAGGATCCGAAGGCAGGGAACCAGGAGCCATGCTTGATTCCGAGAACACATCAACAATGTCTAATACAGGAGGTATTGGCAAAGGCCTATGCTGAGGAGGAAGAAGGAAATCCCTAAGCCTCTTTTTTGATTCAGAGAAGTCCTGACTCTCCCAATGAAAATGTTCCCTTAAAGTATGCAAAGTCTCTCCAAAAGAGTAATCCTCAGGAGGAGATGCAGATGGGTTGGATTCCTCTGCATCAGAATCCTCATAGGGTGGAATAGAAAATTCCTGATCAGAAGAGGAATCAGAAGAAATGGAAACCTGATCTGAAGATTCATAATCAGGGCCTTGCCTAGGCCTCTTAGCAAGGGGGGGGGGGGGTTGGGAACCCCTGATCATGGTAATTAAATCCTCAGCCATTTTGATCATCTGTTTTTTAGGCATAGGGGCCTGAGCACATGGTTCATGCGTTGGTTTTTTAGACACAGAAGTTGTTGTTGACCTTGTTTTTGTTGCTGGTGTCGGTTTAATATAAAAATGTTGAGGCCTGAAAACACACTCAGAAGCTGGTGCCTGCTCAGCGGCTCCGAACCTATCCAAGGGAGAGACATCTGCGGGTTCAATACTCTGAGAATCTCGTGACATACCGGACTCTGAATGGGTCTCTGTAGAGGCCTGCGACTCAAAAGTAGCGGCTATCATGGGCTGCGAAAGCACCTCACTAATTTCCGGCGACTGGCTTAGGAGAAGCTTTGTCGGTTTTGGACCTCGACGGTCTGTCTCTGTCTTTTTCTTTGCGTTTTTTATGAACTCCGGTAGTTGGATTGCTAACTGACGACATTTCAGGATAATTAAATCTTGAACTAAAATATTTAGAAGCAAAAATATACCGACACTTAATAGTGCGTTGGTTAAATCTAGCACATAACCGACAGCAAGGCATGTTGTGATCAGGGCCTAGGCAAGGAATACAGTACAAATGAAAATCCTTATGAGGTATTTGCTTCCCACAAGTAATGCATTTATTAACTTTTACTGACATTGGTAAGGAGCAAGAAAAAGTTTCCCCAATGGGGTACTTAGCTTTAGTTTGAAGACTTTGGTTCTGCAACTCGAATATGAAAATTTCAGGAATCAGCGGACCGGCACTTGCGAACTGCTTCGGGCACCGCTCAGCAAGAAAGACTGAATAAAATGGCGTCAGCTACATGTTTTATACCCCTGATGACCTGACGTCATGGAAGAGGAGACAGCAACAGACGCAGGACCCAAGACTTTGTTATTCAGGCCAACTAGGGCAACCTGCCAGCAGATTACCCAAATGTAATGACTGCAACAGTGAAACATGAAGAACATCTATATGTTATATGTATATTAAACTACTGGTGCAGAAGTGTGTGTTGAACTGTATGTTCTGTACTGAGCTTCAAGAATGTAACCACAGTGTACCCTACTGGAAAAGAACATAAATGTATATATATACCTATGCAAATGTATGTTTTGATACTATAGTTGAAACATACAGAGTTAACTTGCAAACCTTCAAGAAAATAAGTTGAAAAGTAAAGAGTTTTATGACTGTGTTTCGGTGCAGCAAGCAAACGCAGTGTCTATGGCTAGAGGTTTTCCTATTGTCTGGAAACAGAAATAATTGCTAGGTTCCAAATGTAAAAGTCTTAATTGTTTTACAACTTCCAGTTCTAGGCAAACTTCTGAGAGATAAGTATGTTTCACAAAAAAATGTTAAATTATGTTGGTATCTGTTTAACCTCGGAACTGGAGGCAGGTGACAAATAGTGATGTCATCCTAGCTAACCCAGCAGTAATGTGTATTATTAATTTAAGAATTATCTCTCAAAGTCTGTGCATTTTGTATCTTGTCTTTGAATCTGAAAACATCCATTCAGCACTTCTGCCTTGCTAATAGTAAGTACTAGATTACAGTATTCTCTCTCAGAGATAGATAGGAATATAGTAAGATTAGTTTAGATATTTTCTGTATTCATGCAAGTCTGTCCTGCAATGTTGTTTTAAAATATTTCCTGTGATTTTGAACTCTGTAGTCACTGGATTGAGTTACTGAGTATTGTCTTATTCTTATTATTTTATTATTGATTATTAAATATATTTAAACCTTTTAATTGTGGCTGGTTTGTTTAGAGATATTTAAGCTCTTAGCATACTTGCATATGTATTTAGTGACACTGTACAGGCCACTCTTAAATAGCCTTGCAAGTCTTGGTCACACCATTTGGATAACAGTAACATTGCACAGTAGGATTGGTCACCCTTTGGTAAGGGCCATATAGTAGCTGATAAGTAAGAGTGGTTGGTGGCAGTGATAACTACCTTATAATCTGGGCAGAAGGCGGCATAGCTTGTAAACCTGTGCCAGCCTTCCCCAGGAGTGCCAGTGTATGTGTGTCATCTACTTGGGCAGGGAACACAGCACTGGTTGGACAGAGAGGGTGCTGGAGGTTTTGGCTTGACCACTCGGCTGAGATCTTAACCCTATAGCTGTGCTAGTGGGGAGACTTATTGGGGATCTGGCGAAAGAGTGAGAAACCAGCCCCAGACTGACTGTGATCTCTGTGTGCTCTTAAAGGAAATTGTACTGTACTGTGTGTTTATACCTGTCATCCTCCCAATGTGCATGTCTCTCACTGGTGCTAGTCATGAGGATTGAGGCTCCTTGATTACTGGGCCAGTGCAGGGGCATCACATATCAATTGTTTGGCAGTGGTGGGATAGCCACATCACATATTAATTGGTTGATAGTGGTGAGTTAGCCACATCTCATATTAATTGGCTTGTGGTGGTGTGGATATTGAATTCCTGTAGCTTGTGTACAGTGATCACTGAAGGTGTTTGTACTCTTAATCAGCCACGCAGTGAACATTCAGAGGTCATATCACAATTATTTTTTTGCTTACTCAGAGAGAGCAGGCAAGCATGTCAGCAGAGGAGTATGGCAGGCTGACAAGGATTCAGTTGGCTGATATGTTCCAGGCTAAAGGGCTGGTGCATGCCAGCCTGACTAAAGCAGACATGATTGCAGCTTTAGTCACACCTGCATCACAGAATAGCAACCAGGAGGACAATCAGACTGGCCGTGGAGATGTAAAACTCTCAGGGAATGGACAGCTCAACCTTTCCACAGAGGACTTAACAATCCATCTGGAGTTAAAGAGACGAGTTGTGGCCAAGTATTTGGAAATAGAAGCAGTAGAGAGACTGAGACACCTGGAATCTGAGGAGAAGGAGAGGCAGAGGCAACATGAAAAGGAGATGCTGACTCTTCACCAGAGTCATGGAGGTAATGGGCAAGGGAATAATCGAACCCCAAAAGCAACAAAGGTCAGTAAATTTCTTCCACAATTTACAGAGGGGGATAATTTTGATAGTTTGAGTCATATGTTTGAGAAGTTATGTAAACAGTATAATGTTGACCAAGGGCTCTGGGTATGGTTCCTGACCCCCTTACTCCATGGTAAAGTTGTAACTGTTATTTCAAAACTGTCTGATACTGTTTAAATTATAATGTTAAGAAGTGTTTCTAGAATTTTTTAAGTTAACACCTGAAGTTTATAGAAAAATGTTTTGTGAGCATAGATGCAAGGCAGATGAAAGTGTGTGTGAATATGTTGCCAAACTAAGCACTTATTTTCATGGGTGGGTGAATGGATGTCAGGTCACCACTTTTGAAGGGCTGGCAGACCTTTTGGTGAGGGAACAAGCCCTTAGCACTGTACCTGAGGACATGAGAATCTGGTTAGCTTGGGGAAGAAGGGAAACCTATACCTAGCAAGCAGGGCAACACTGCACAGGAAAGTGACACCCAGTGCTGCTCATGGGTCTAAGGAAACTCATCGTGCACAGCCCAGACTGCCCCAACAGAGTCTGCCAGTGGCAGGGGAAGCCACTAGTCCAAGTACATGTCCAGGACCAAGAGTTAAATGTTTTAAATGCAACCAGTGGGCCCATGTAGCATACAGATGTCCACGGAGGCAAGGTGGGGAACAAAAGGTGGGAGAGCCAGTAAGTGGGAAGGGCAAAATGCCAACAGTAGGTTGTCTTGAGACTACAAGGGTACCAAACTTCCACAAGAGATTATATCTTATCTTAGTGGATGGGAAGGAGGCCATGGCTGAGACACAGGCTCTGACCTAACCATTGTGAAGCTTGCAGTGGGTACAGAGGAGCACTACTTGCTTGGGCAGTCTACTCCAGGCAGAACTTTAAGAGGGACCCCATTCCAAATACCTTTGGCTAGGGTTCACCTTGACTGGGATGGTGGAAAAGGAAGCCAGCAAGTAGGTGTGTTTGAGGATATCCCTGCAGATGTCCTAATAGGGAATGATTTTGATAATGCAGTATCATCTGTGCACGTAGTTACACTCAGTCAGGCTTGGAGACAAGCATGTGGGTCTGGTAGCCTGGGGGAGACCCAAACAGACCGCACACTTGCAGCCAGGACTGGTGAGGTGGTTACATCAGAGAGGGAGCTACCCTGTAGCAGTGAGACTGAAGGTGAGCCACAGCTGCTTGTGGGTACTGATATTCCCTTGGACAGAGTGATTACAAGTGTAGAGGTGAGTAGTAGTACCCAGGCTGACAGTGAGGCACCGCTGTTAGAGGATATCAGACTTCCTGTGGAAGGGGGGCTGGGAAGGGTTACAAAGAGAGAGTTGAGACAGGCTCAGCTCCTAGACCCTATATTGCAAGGCCTGAGGGAGGTAGCTAGTGAGGCACCGCTATCAGAGGATGCCAAACTTCCTATGGAAGGGAAGCTGGGAAGGGTTACAAAGAGAGTTGAGACAGGCTCAGCCCTCAGACCCTACATTAACAAGGCCTGAGGGAGGTAACTAGTGAGGCACCTTATTCTCAAAGGAAAGGGGAATCTGTATACTGGGACAAAGGCTTACTGTATAGAAAGTGGACCCCTGAGGGAGGGCTAGAGGGTGAGAGAATACAGCAGTTGGTAGTGCCCAAAGCCTACCATCTGGCATTTCTAGCCGTAGCCCATGATATTCCCTTTGCAGGTCATATGGGCATAAAACATACAAAGAGATGTATTATGCAGAACTTCTATTGGCCTGGGCTTTCCAGAGATGTAATAGGGTACTGCAAAACCTGTGAGCAGTGCAAAAAGGTAGGCAAGGCAGGAGACAAGATGAAAGCTCCTTTGATGCCTTTGCCTGTGATTGAGGGGCCATTTCAGAGGGTAGCTATGGATATTATGGGGCCTCTGAGTACCCCAAGTTCCACAGGGAAAAAGTATATCCTAGTAGTAGTAGATTATGCTACCAGATACCCTAAGGCAGTGGCTCTGTCCTCCATTGAGGCAGAAAAGGTGGCAAATGCTTTATTAGAGATTTTCGGCAGGGTAAGTTTCCCAAAAGAAATACTGACTAAAAGAGGTGCCTGTGTCATGTCAGACCTGCTGGCTTGTCTGTGGATGTACTGTGGGGTAAAGAACCTAAAGACCACCCCCTACCATCCCCAGACTAATGGTCTTGTTGAGAGGTTAAACTCTACAATCAAGATGATGCTACGGGCATTTGCAGACCAGTTTAAGAGGACTGAAACAAAAATTTGCCACATCTGTTTGCTTACAGAGAGGTTCCCCAGGAATCCACAGTTTTTTCACCCTTTTGAGTTGTATGGGCATAGGTGAGGGGATCTCTAGATTTAATTCAGAATGAGTGTGAGGGTGAGTGTGAATCCCACAAGAAGTTTATTGTGGCATGTGTCCTAAACCTTAGGACAAGGCTCAGGGAACTCATGGGCTTGGCTCAGGAGTACCTGGCAGAAGCCCAACAGCAGGAAAAGGTCTGGTATGACAGGAATGCTCAAGCTAGAGAGCATGCTGTAGGGCAGTAGGTAATACTTCTCATTCCTGTCAGACACAACAAGCTGCAGGCAACTTGCGAGGGACCATACAAGGTGGTAAGGAAGGTCAGTTATGTTAACTACATGGTAGAAATGCTAGGCAGGAAGCAGGGGCACAAATTATACCATGTTAACATGATGAAACCTTACCATGACAGGGAGGTCCTTGTGCGAAGTATTGGCAATAGGAGGCAGGAGGAGTTTGAGGGGGTCTATGGCTACAGGGAACCAGCCAGCAAAATCCCAAATTACTATGGTGGAGCCTAGGGTTGCAGGCATATGATGGGATAGTGCAGCATGTTACTGGGGTCAGCAATGCCAAGGCAGCTGGAATCTCAAGACAGAGAACGGGGTAAGGTATTCCCACATATGCTCAAGCAACATTTCTCAAGGGTCACTTGAAAAACTAGCTTGAGTTCTCGTGGGGGGGAGGGTGTCACTTGAAAATATTTATTATTATTTGTTTCCGGGAAAGTCCGACTTGAAATGAAGCCAATTGTCAGTGGAGGCCCTGGGAGAAATGCTCCAGATGCATGTCTTTGTAGCATGGGAGGAAAAGTACAGTTGTGTACCTACCATAAATGTAGATGTTCGAGTGTATTCACTGTTGCAGTCATTACTCTTGGGTTATCCTGCTGGCAGGCTACCCGCAGTCGGCCTGAATTCCAAAGTCCTGGTCCGGCGTCGGTTGCTGTCGCCTCTTCCCTGACATCAGTGCGCCAGGGGTATAAAAGATGCAGCCGACGCCATTTTCTTCAGTTTTTCTTGCCCCAGATGTCAGGTGCCCCCAAAAGGGTAGGCTAAATATATAATGCCAATAACATACATGCAGTAAAGAAACATTTCCTTCATCTACAAGCAAATACACCACATAGGTTGTATAGAATAGAGAAGTACAGATAAACCCCAGCAAAAGAAAGGGGGACGGTGGGAGGGTAACCTGGACTGCAACAGTGAATACACTCGAACATCTACATTTATGGTAGGTACACAACTGTACTATGTTCATTGTGTTTCACTGTTGCAGTCATTACTCTTGGGTTGAATCCCAAAGCTGAGGATGGGTGGCTGGGCTAAATAGTATTAGGAGAGGCTATGAGGCCCTGTAGAACTGCAGTGACAAAGCCTGCTCTGGATTTAGAGTAAAGAGGTAAGTGGTAGTGCTTTGTAAAAATGTGCACTGAACTCCAAGTTGCAGCCTCTAAGATGTCTTTGGTTGGTACTCCTCTGAGGAAGGCTGCTGCTCTGGTAGAATGAGGCCTAATGTCCTTAGGCACTGATTTGCCATGCTGAGAATAGCAGAGATGGATGCAATGGGCTATCCATTTAGAAATAGTCTGTTTTGAGATAGCCATTCCTTGTGATACTGCAGCATATGACACTAAAAGTTGCTCAGGTTTTCTGAAAGCTTTAGTTCTGTCCAAGTAGAAGAGTAGCTGCCTGTGTATGTCCAAGGAGTGCAGAATTTTCTCACCCTTGTTCTGTGGGTTTGGATAAAAGGTAAGCAAGTAAATGGTTTGGTTGAGGGCCACACTGGACACCACCTTAGGCATAAATGTTGGGTTTGTCCTCAGAGAAAAGTACAGTTTTGTACCTACCATAAATGTAGATGTTCGAAGATCCACATTGCTGCAGTCCTTACTTATGGGGTAGTCCGCTGTCCTCGGTCGGCCCGAATACCAAAGTATTAGGCTGACGTCGGTCATGGGCGCTTAGATCTGACATCAGAGCGTCAGGGTATAAAGGCGCATGACCGACGTCATATCCTCAGTCTTTTCTTGCCCCAGATGTCAGAAGGCCAAACCAGAAAGGCCAAAGCCAAAAACAGAATACCTCCCAAAAACATGCCCCACAACAACCATCACCTAAAGCATAGCACCAAGTCAAACTACAGAGGGGAAGGAGGGAGGGTAAATTGGACTGCAGCAATGTGGATCTTCGAACATCTACATTTATGGTAGGTACAAAACTACTATGTTCTTCATCTCACATTGCTGCAGTCCTTACTTATGGGTAGAATCCCAAAGCAACGGGAAAGGGAGGATGGTAAAAATCATAAAGCATTAGGGGCCGCTAAAATGCCCTGTAAAATTGCAGTGGCAAATCCAGCCCTAGACTTAGAATAAAGAGGAAGGTGGTAATGTTTTGAAAAGGTATGCAGTGAACTCCAAGTAGCTGCCTCCAAGATGTCTTTTGTAGCTACCCCCCTTATAAAGGCGTAGAAGTAGCAGTAGCCCTAGTGGAATGAGGCCTGATTCCAGCAGGAATCTCCTTACCATGATGGGAATAACAGAAAGAAATACAAAACCCAATCCATTTAGAAATAGTTTGTTTTGAAACAGGTTTACCCTGTGAACCCAAAGCAAAAGAAACAAACAATTGCTGAGACTGTCTGAACTCCTTGGTTCTGCTCAAATAATAACGCAACTGCCTGTGAATATCCAAAGTATGCAAAATTTTCTCCCCTTTATTTTGGGGGTTTGCATAAAAGTAGGCAAATGAATAGTTTGATTTAAGGCCACACTAGAAACCACTTTAGGCATAAAGGAAGGATTAGTGCAAAGATACCCTATCCTTATGAAAAATCAGGAAAGGCTCCACTGCCATGAGGGCCTGTAATTCAGAAACCCTTCTTGCAGAGGTAATGGCCAACAAAAAAGCAGTTTTCCATGATAAATACTTTAACTCGGCAGTAGCTGCAGGCTCAAAAGGTTGTAGAGTAAGTTTTTCCAACACAAAATTGAGATCCCAAGCAGGAGTAGGAGCTCTACGTGGGGGTCTTATATTCTTTGCCCCTCTAAGAAATTGCTTAAACCAAGGGTGAGAGAATAAAGGAGGGTCACAATCATAGTGAGCAGAAATGGCTGCAGCATGGACCTTTATTGAGGAGAAAGACAAACCCTTGTCCAATAATTCAGTAAGATATTGAAGAGCAACACTTAAATCAGGTTTGGAGACATCAAAGTCCTTTCCTTTGCTCCAAATAAAAAAATCTCCTCCATTTATCAGCGTAAATTTTCCTGGTACTAGGCCTCCTGGCCTCCAAAATAACATTCAAAACCTGTTGTGGAAGCTGAGACCCTCCAGAGTCTAAAACAGAATATGCCAGGCTGTTAGATGCAGAGACTGAATCTTGACATTGAGGAAGTGACTGTCCTCTTGTGACAAAAGGTGCGGAATCAAAGGCAGAGGCCACGGAGGTTCTCGTACTAAACTCCTCAGTAGTGGGTACCAGTGTTGTCGAGGCCAATCCGGTGCTATCAAAATCATGGTTGTCTTGTCTTGTCTGGCCTTCAAGAGTACCTTGGGAAGAAGAGGCAGAGGTGGAAAAGCATATACATGCAGATTTTTCCAACTGAAAGATAGAGCGTCCACCTTCCAAGCTGTGTGATGAAACATTTTTGTGCAAAACTTTGGCAACTGGTAATTTAGTGGAGAAGCGAACAGATCTATGTCTGGAGTTCCCCATAACACTGTCAACTGTTGAAATACATGAGGATCCAATTTCCACTCGTGAGGATCCACTATTTGTCTGCTCAATACATCTGCTAAGGAGTTCTGTGCTCCTGGTAGAAACCTTGCCTGAAGATTGAGGTGTAGATTGAGAGCAGTTTCCCACAGAATCATCGCTTGCCTGCAAAGAGGGTAAGAATGGGTTCCCCCCTGCTTGTTGATGTACCACATGACAGTAGTGTTGTCTGTTTGAATCAACACCTGCCCAGGACGAAGTAAATCTTTGAAAGCCATCAATGCAAACTGGACTGCTAACATTTCCTTTAAGTTGATATGCAAATGTTGGAGTTTGACAGGCCACGTGTTTTGCACCCATTTTCCATTGAGGTGTGCTCCCCAAGCCTTGTCCGAGGCATCTGTCGTTAGAATCTGACTCGCCTCTGGCCGGGTCACAGAGAGTCCCTTGTTTAGGTGACATTCCTGAGCCCACCACAAAAACTCCTTCTGAATGCAAGGTATTATCTGAATGACAGTGTCTAGATCTTGGCAGTGCCGTGTCCACACATTTTTGAGATACCATTGAAGCTTCCTCATATGCAATTTGGCATTGGGAAGCACCAGAATACATGATGCCATGAACCCCAAGGCTTGAAGGACTGTCTTTGCAGTCAGCCTGGACCGTAGAGACATTTGCTGGAAATAAAGAGAAAGGCTTCTTTGTTTGTCCGGGGTCAAAAAAGCCATCTGGGAAGCTGTATTCAGTCTCACACCCAGAAAGCACATGTCCTGAGAGGGTACTAGACTGGACTTTGTTTCGTTCACAGAATACCCTAGGCATCTTAACACTGCCATCACATACTGCAGATGATGAAGAAGTTTGTCCTTTTCTTGCGCAATAATCAGACAGTCGTCCAAATAAGGATAAATCTGTATTCCTATTAGTCTGAAAAATGCTATCACTGGAGCCAGAACCTTTGTGAACACTCTGGGCGCAGTAGATAAGCCAAAGGGCAATGCAGAGAACTGATAATGTAAATTTCCAGCCCGAAAACGCAGGTACCTCCTGCAACTGGGCCTGATAGGAACATGAAGGTAAGCCTCTTTGAGATCCAGAGTAACCATCCAGTGATCTTTTCCCAACAGAGGTAAAAGCTGTTGTAAAGTCAGCATCTTGAACTTTGGAATGTCCAGGTAAGTGTTGAGGATAGATAAATCCAAAATTGGTCTCCACGTGTTTCCTTTCTTTGGAACTAGAAACAGGCGAGAATAAAATCCTAGGCCCACTTCTGACAGAGGAACTGGCTGTATAGCTCCTATTTGAAGAAGTAAAGAAATTTGTCTGTGAGCCTCTATCCTTTGCCGAGGAGGGACGTCTGGCATGCCTTTGAAAGGAGGCATGGTATGGAAATAGAACATGTAACCTCGGTTTATAATGTCCAATACCCATTTGTCCTGGGTGACTAAATGCCAATTTTGCTTGAAAAGAGCCAACTTTCCTCCCAAAGGAGCTGCCAGGCAAGAGGAATCTGGCAGCTGGAAATGCAGGTCATTGGGCCTGTTTACGAAAGGACTGGCCCCTGCCCTCACCAGCAGATTGAGCAGGCGAACTCCATTGTCTCGGCCTGAAGGTACTCTGAGCTCTGCCCCTACCACGCCTAGATCTACCCCTAGACTGAGAATCAGAAGAAGGGTACGTCCACCCCTTAGTAGGCCAATTTCTACTAAACTTTGGAGGCTGTACCTGCAAAAAATCTTTAACAGTCTGCATAGACTTAGCCTTGTCTTCCATTTTCTTTAAGACTGACTCCACAGGAGGACCAAACAAAACTTCAGACTGCAAAGGGCATCCAGAATTCTAGACTTAACATGCTCAGACAAATTCTGATCCTTAAGCCAGGCGTGCCTACGAATAACTGAACCAGTGGCAGCCACCCTAGAAGAAGCCTGTAAAGCATCAAAACCACATTGCAAAGAGTGCTTACCCACCTGTTCAGAAACATGCACTAAATCCTGCAATTCTTTACACTCTATGCCCTCTGCCAAAGCATCCACTTTAGATCTTAGCTGTGAAAGGAGGAAATTCTGATACTTCAACATATGAAACTGGCAGTTCAAAGCTCTCATTGCTAAAGTAGAAGAGGTATACACCTTCTTACCCCATCTATCCAAAGCTCTAGCTTCCTTATCCAGAGGAACCGGATTCTTAACAACAGAGGCTCTAACACCCTTAGGCCCCTGACTAATAGTTTCTGGGTCCGCCCTAGGACTCTTATACAGATATTTATGAGCCTCAGGCACCCTGTAATACCTGTCCGGTTTAACTGCGGCAGGAGGCACAGAATCTGGATTAAGGGAAGCTTCCGAGAAGACATCTGAAACAACATCCAAAACCGGAGGTATAGCTAAGGGTCTATGCTGTGGTAAAAACAAGAACTCCCTAAGCCTCTTCCGGGAATCAGAGTAATCCTGTCCCTCCCACTTAAAATGCTCCCTCATGGAATGGAGAGTTTCTGAAAATAAAAAATCCTCTGGAGGAGAAGCAGAAGGAGTGGAATCCTCTGCATCAGAATCAGAATAAGGAGGGAAATCTTGAATGTTCTCAGTAGAAGACTCTGAATCATCTGAGGCCTGCTCCAAACTTTCCAACTCTGGCTCCATCCTGGGCCTCTTATCAGGAGGGGGCATAGAACCTCTAATTAAAGTAATCAAATCCTCTGCCATTTTAAGCATGTGCTTTTAGGCACAGACCCTGAAGAACCAGAACTGACACCAGAGGAAGGCAAAACAGACCTGCCCTTAGAAGGAGCCTTAGAAACAGTAGCAGAAGGCCTAACCACCTTAGGCATAGAAGGGAGAATAGTAACCTGAGAGGCCCCTTCAGCCTGGCCTGCCTCCTGAGAGGCCACATCTTGTAAAATCAAAGTTTCCCCCTGGGACTCAACAGAAACTTCAGCCGGATCCACCTGTTCAGCTGTAGCTTCTAAAGGTCCGGCGTCCGAAACGGACGAATCATCCTGCCTAGGCTTTAAAGATTTATCTTTGCGCTTCTTAGTAGAAGCAGGCGTCGGAACATCCGACGGCATATTATAGTTACACCTCTTGCCAAAGACTAACCTAGCGCAATCTAACCTCCGTTTTATAGTGCGCTTATTAAACCTAGTACAAAACCGACACGACTACGCCGTGTTCCGTCCCAAACAAGGAATACAAAGCGAGTGGTAATCCCTATGCGGTATCTGTTTCCCACAAGAAATACAATTATTCACTTTTTCTGACATCCGGTAAGTAACTGAGGCAAGAAAAAACAAAAATATTCCCCAACGGGGTACTTAGCCCAACTTGGTATCGGTCTGAAACTCCGAAAACGAAAAATTTCAGAACGCCGAACGGCACTTGCAACGCTGCTTCTGCATCGGACCATGCGGCAAAAAAGACTGAGGATATGACGTCGGTCATGCGCCTTTATACCCTGACGCTCTGATGTCAGATCTAGGCGCCCATGACCGACGTCAGCCTAATACTTTGGTATTCGGGCCAACCGAGGACAGCGGACTACCCCATAAGTAAGGAATGCAGCAATGTGAGATGAAGAACATCCCTGTCTGGATGAAAAATGATAAAAGGTTCCACAGCCATGAGTGCTTGTAACTCCAAGACACGTCTTGCAGAGGTTATTGCTAGGAGCAGAGCTGTTTTCCAGGATAAGAATTTTATATCAGCTGTTGAGGCTGGCTCAGAAGGAGGCAGTGTGAGTTTCTCCAAGACATAATTGAGGTCCCATGCCGGAACTGGTGCTCTCCTTGGAGGCCTGATGTTTTTTGCCCCTCTGAGGTACTGCCTTATTAAAGGATGAGAAAAGATAGGTGGTTCCGTATTGTAATGGGCTGAAATAGCAGAGGCATGAATCTTAATTGATGAAAAGGAAAGGCCTTTGTCCAGCATCTCAGTTAGGTATTGTAAAATCTGAGGGATATTTGGTACATACGTGTCAATGCCTTGTTCCTGGTTCCAAGCACAGAATCTCTTCCATTTTTCTGCATAAGATTTTCTGGTACTGGGCCTCCTGGCCTCCAAGATAACATCCATAACAGCTTTTGAAAGAGGAGTGTTGTGAATGGCTACATTATCCGCCATGCTGGCAGATTTAAGGTCCTGAGTTGGCTGTGCAGGATCTGATTGTTTTGTTGGGTCAGCAAGTGAGAAGTTTGAGGCAATATCCATGCTGGACCTTGAGACAAGCCCTTTAGGATTGGGTACCAGTGCTGGCGTGGCCAGTCTGGTGCAATCTGTATCAGTTTTGGCTTCTCTTGTCTGACCTTTAGGAGTACCCTGGGAAGGAGAGGCAGTGGAGGAAAGGCATATACTGTTAGATCTTTCCAGTTGAACGATAGGGCGTCCACTCTCCATGCTTGTTTGTGATAAATCCTTGTGCAAAATCTCTGTAATTGGCAGTTGTGAGGGGAGGCAAATAGATCTATGTCTGGGCATCCCCATTTCCTTGTTATCATGCTGAAGACTTGTGGATCCAGTTTCCACTCATGGGGATCCATGAGGTTTCTGCTTAGTTCGTCTGCCAGAGTATTTGTTTTTCCTGGCAGGAATTGTGCTTGCAGGTGAACTTGGTAAGTCAATGCTGTAAGGTCATTGCTTGCCTGCAGAGGGGGTAGGAATGTGTGCCTCCCTACTTGTTTATGTACCACATGACCGTAGTATTGTCCGTCTTTATCAGTAGCTGTCCTGGATGAAGTAGATCCTTGAAAGCTGTCAGGGCATTCTGAACAGCTAGCATCTCTTTTTGATTGATGTGAAGATGCATCTGGCTTGCAGGCCATGTGCCCTGAATACATTTTCCTGCCATATGGGCCCCCCAGGCATAATCTGATGCATCCGTTGTCAGTGTCTGTCTGGCTGTGGTTAAAATGAATGGCAGACTCTTGTTGTGGTTACAGGCCTGTGCCCACCATTGAAACTCCTGTTGCAGGCAGGGAATGAGGGTAATTACTGTCTCCAGGCTGTGACAATGCTGAGTCCAAACACTTTTTAGATACAATTGTAGTTTCCTCATATGCAATCTGGCATATGGAATTAGTAGAATGCAGGATGCCATGAAGCACAAGGCCTGCAGGATTTTCCTTGCAGATAACTGGGTCTTTGTTGCCAACTTTTTGAAGTAAGAAGTCAGTTGTCTTTGTCTGGTGTGAGATAAGCCATCTAGGCAGTTGTATTTAAGCTTGCACCCAGGAATATTATCTCTTGAGAGGGTACTAGTTTTGATTTCTTTTCGTTTACTGTGTATCCTAGGCAAATTAGTAATCTTTTTACAAACGTCAGATGCTTTAGAAGAATGTCTTTGTTCTCTGCTTGAATAAGGCAGTCGTCCAAGTAGGGATATATTTGAATTCTTCTTTGTCTGCAAAATGCAATTACTGGTGCCAGGCATTTTGTGAAGACCCTTGGCGCAGTAGAAAAGCCAAAGGGCAGTGCAGAGAATTGGTAGTGCATTGAGCCAGCTAGGAATTTGAGGTATCTTCTGCACGATTGTCTGATTGGGGCATGCAGGTATGCCTCTTTTAGGTCCAAAGTTACGAGCCAAGCCTTCTTGCCCAGCATGGGCAGTAGCTGCTGTAGAGTCAACATCTTGAATTTTGGGACCTCCAGAAATGTGTTTAGTATAGACTGGTCCAAAATAGGTCTCCAGGTTTTGTCCTTTCTGGGCACTAAGAAAAGTCTGGAGTAAAATCCTTGCCCCTGCTCTTGTAGTGGTACTTGTTGAATGGCACTGATGTCCATGAGGGCTGTAATTTGCTTTTGTGCCTCTGCCCATTGATTGTGTGGCAGGTCTGACATACCTTTTGCCCTTGGTAGGGTGTGAAAATGGAACCTGTAGCCTTGGGACACTATGTTCAATACCCATTTGTCTTGGGTAACCCTTTGCCAATTTGGTGAAAAAAGAGCTAGTCCCCCCCCCCCCAAGGGGGCTGCCAAAAGAAAAGTGCTTGGATCTGGCAGAGGAAAGTCATTGGGACTGTTTCCTGTAAGGTTGCGATTTGTCTTCTCCGCTTTTGGAGGTAGGAGCACCCCATTGTTTAGGCCTGTATGAGCCTTGGGGCTGAGAGCTGCCTCTGGGATGTCTGTATCTGCCTCTTTGTGGCCTGTCTGACACTGGAAAGGACCAATTTTTTGAAGGCCAGTTCCTGCTAAATCTGGGTGGCTGTACCTGTAAGAAATCCTTAATTGTCTGCATGGATTTCGCTTTATCCTCCCATTTTCTTCAACACCTCTTCTGCTTTAGCACCAAACAAAGTATCATGCTGTAATGGAGCATCTAATAATTTTGCTTTAATATGATCAGGCAGATTCTGTTCCTTTAACCAAGCATACCTTCTAATAACAGAACCTGTAACAGCGGCCCTGCAAGAGGCCTCCAGTGAATCATAACCACATTGCAAAGTATGCTTTCCCACTTGTTCAGCTGTATGCAATAAATCCTGCATTTCTTTGTTCTCTGAACTTTCAGAATTAGGCAACATTTTCTGTGTAAGCAGTGACAATAAGTATTGCTGATATATAAACATATGAAACTGACAATTTGAAGCCCTTGCAGCCAAGGTAGCAGAAGTGTAAACTTTCCCCCCCCATCTGTCCAGTGCCCTAGAATCCCTATCAGAGGGGACAGGGTTTTTTGCAGTGGAAGCTTTGACCCCTTTGGGACATGAGATATAGTTTTTGGGTCAGCAGCATGGTTTTTGTATAGGAATTTATGAGAATCTGGGACCCTGTAGTATCTGTCTGGCTTAGGTGCAGGGGGTAAAGAGTCCGGGGACAGGCCGGACTCTGAAAATACATCATCTACAATGTCTAGAACAGGTGGAATAGCAAGGGGTCTGTGCTGAGGAAGAAGCAGAAAATCTCTGAGCCTTTTCTTAGATTCTGAGTAATCTTGGCTCTCCCAGTGGAAATGCTCCCTCATGGTATGCAGGGTTTCCCCAAAAGAATAATCCTCAGGAGGAGAGGCTGAAGGAATGGATTCTTCTGCATCAGAATCCTCGTAGGGAGGAATAGAATAATCCTGTACAGAAGTGGAATCAGAGGAAATAGAAACCTGATCAGAAGAATCATATTCTGTCTCTTGCCTAGGCCTCTTATCTGAAGGGGGGTGGGAACCCCTGATCAAAGTAATTAGGTCTTCGGCCATTTTGAGCATCTGTTTTTTAAGCATGGAAGTCTGAGTAGGAGAATGCTGTACTTGTTTCTTTGTCTTTAGAGCTGCTTTAGTCTTTGAAGCTGAAGATGGATTAACATTACAACTGTATAGGTATGAAGACACACCCTCAGAAGCCGATGCTTGGTCAGCGGCTCTGGACCCGAGGGAATGATTTCTGAGTGTCCAATACCTTGAGTATCCAGAGGCCCAGTCGGCTCCACGTGGGAGCCAGAAGTGGCCTGTGGCTCTGAGGTAGTGGGCGCCAGGGGCTGCGAAAGCGCCTCACAGAGAACCGACGACTGGCCTAACGGAGGCTTCGTCATCGGTTTTGGACCTCGGATGCCTATCCTTTTCCTTGTCCTTGCATTTTTTGTAAACTCCGGTCGTCGGCTGTTCCGACGGCCATATATAATTAAACCTTTGGCCAAAGTAATGAAATGCAAAATCGTACCGACGCTTAATAGTGCATTGGTTAAATCTAGCACAAAACCGACAGCTAGCAACGTCGTAGTCAGGGCCTAGGCAAGGAATACAGTAAGAGTGAAAATCCTTATGAGGTTTTGCTTCCCACAAGAAATGCAATTGTTAACTTTTTCTGACATCGGTCTGGAGCAAGAAAAAGGTTTCCCCACGGGGTACTTAGCTTTAATGAAGACTTTGGTTCTGAAATTCGGATTTGAAAATCTCAGGAGTCCGCCGACCGGCACTTGCGAACTGCTTTTGCTTCGGGCACTGCGCGGCAAGAAAGACTGGAGAAAATGGCATTGGCTGCATCTTTTATACCCCTGGCACACTGACGTCAGGGAATAGGCGACAACAACCGACGCCGGACCAGGACTTTGGAATTCAGGCCGACTGCGGGTAGTCTGCCAGCAGGATAACTCAAGAGTAATGACTGCAACAGTGAAACACGATGAACATCTGGAGCACTCGGAGGAAATGCACAT